>NC_046664.1:3925346-3958345 GCF_010883055.1 Belonocnema kinseyi | reverse complement strand
CGTCATTTGAAGGATCAAGCTCGACGAAAATGGTTCACATTAGTGAATACTAATGCCATCTCTTAGAATTTTCAGGTACTTATCAGACTGCCTAGTATCTCTTTTCACGAAAGTACTCATCTCTGATACTATTGATATTATTAACTCTTTTTAAAACTTTCCTTTCGAACTCATACCTCTGATAAAATACTGTATTAGTAATACTTTTCTTTCAATAACCAATTCTACGAGCAAACCTCAGGAGTTGATGAAACTTTTGTCACTAGGCGACATGGACGATATGAACTAAATAAAATTTTTTGATTTCATCAATCGATTACATCCCGATATCCAGTTCACCATGGAAAATTAAAGGATGCATTAGAATTAGTTTACAAAAGATCTGCGAACACAAAAGAGAGTATACATAAGAAGAACATAAGCTGATACCTCAGTTTCAGGTCAGCCCTGAAGAAGTTAACTACAATGCTCACAATATTTTTGACAAAATTCGTAGTTTTATACACGACTAGAACCCGAAATATCTATTTTTATTAAAAAGTTTTTGATAATATTAGACTGCGCGTCCTACCACCCATCGGAAGAAGAGTAAAAGAAATACGAAACCCATCAATGACCAGAACTGTTTTTTCATCATTTTTGTGATAATCTTTGATGCAACTTTTGACTTAGAGAATATTATATATATTATAGTGGTGAAGAAACTATTAAAAGCCATTTTTAAGAAAAATATGGCATAAACGTTGCATACACTGTTACCTTCCTTTTCACTAAAAGTAAAAGTAGGTTTATATATTTAGATTTAAAAAGTTTAGAATACATGTGCGCAAATTAATCAGATCATATTTTTGCGGGAAAGTTGTCTACATTCTCACGAAGTCATACTAAAGTATTCTATTTAAACCAACAGAGGATTCTTACTTTTCTGATCTATTTTTTTAATTAGGCAGTCCCTGAGTGTGGACACTGGGCCTCATAAGATAGTTAAAAAATATTCGATCTCTTTATGGAAGGGGGGGGGGGGTCGCCAAGATTGCACCGATTTTCCCACTTATTAATATATTATTTTATATCTTAAAGAGTTTTTTTGTTACAAATTTAGTCGTTACGCTTGAATTAAATATTATGAAATGTCTAACTGAAAATAATTATACGCTTTTGTATTAAATGAAATACCCTTTTTCAAAAAAAGTAAAATATGAAAGCCATGACATTTAAGTAAACAATAAAATTATGATATCAAGGCTTTCTTATTAGATAAACACAAAATTAAATAATTGTATTTATTTTATTTAAAACGAATAAATATATATAAATAATAAAACTCAATAACAATACCTAGGAAGATTTGATAAGTATACGAACATTAGTTAACAAACTATTTTATTGTTTATCATTTGATTTGCACAAAAATAGAATTTTCAAGAAAGAATGTAATTACGCAATGTCCCTTTCGACGGTTGAAGATGAATATAAATTCACAGGTACATTGTGAAACGTTTGTCATTGATCTTCTTTATCTTAAACAATTTAAATGGACTAGCATTTTTCGCATTGAAGGCAACAATAATTTTTAAGAAAAAAGAAAGTGTAGAGTAATTACTTCTGTTTAAGGCTTATTTATTGTTAGAGTTATATGAATATAATTTTCCATAGATTTTGAGAAAATTCAAAAAGATTTTGGAAAAATAGACTAACGTCAAATTAAAAAATATATATTTAACCAAAAAAAATCAGAAAAAACGGGTAAATTTTTAAAGGAAAACGTAAGCTTTGATATTGAAGTTCCAACCGATTTTGATTTTATATTTTTAACAGAATAGTTTAATTATCAACCAAAAAATGTGCCTACGGCCCGATAATGTATTTAACTCGTGCTACGTTTTAAAATCAAATGAAAAAGCATCTATACGGTGATTGTGAATTCTCTCTTGTTAAAGCTTCTTTGGCATTAAAAAACACATACTAAATTATTTATTTTTAAAACTATTATGTTTAATGTACATTTTATTTATTAATATACCTCTTTGTAATACTGCTTATTCAGGTATGGCAAAACAATGTGCAAATTTTATTTCAAAGGATGATTTTAATATTTTTAAAACTGAAAACTTTTAATTTAAAAGCATTTAATCTCTGAGGGTTATTTAAAAATTCCTAATATAAAATAGAATGGAATAGGTATGTTAGCCTTAAGATTCGAATTTTCATAAAGCTAGCTCTGCAATAACCTGGAAAAAACCTGGAATTTAGGAGCCAAATTCTGCAATACCAATGGTATAAGAAATCAACCCCTAAAGTTTAGAGGTTCACTGGAAGAGAGTTCCACATGAATTACAGGGGTCATAGTTTTTTGAGAACTTGTCGCATACGACAATTATTGTATGTAAATTATTACAAATTTATAATAATTTTTCTCAAAAATTATTTCATGAGTTATTAAAACAGAACTTGTTTTAGTTTTTTCTGGAAAAGACTTCCTGGGATATTGAGAAATAATTAAATCCTTCGGCACCATAATGCATTCCGTTTTTTTTTTATTAATTGTAAGTACAAGTTACTTGTAATATTTTAAGATGGCCTGGGATCACATCTTTTTTTTGTATAACATTTATTCTAATTGATTAGATGACGTGGAGGATTTTGGTTAATATGATGTATTCTAAAATGATGCATGATCGGACGAATGCGGCCTACAGGAACTTCCCCCATTTCATCTTTTGTCAGTTGAGTAACCGCTCCGCTTCGCATGTTTATTTTTGCCCTCACTTTGTTCCACGAGCGAGAATTATATTCATATATTCCAGCAAGAGAATTAATGCTCTCTAATATTGCAAAGACATCGCCATCAAGTGTTGTTAATACAATTAGCTCTTGGATTGGTATAGGTCCATAGCGATTCGATCCCCGGTACACTAAAATTGGTTGATTCACAGGAAAAGTGTATCTTTGAAGTCCAAATAGCAGGTTTGGATTCTTTCTAGGAATAAGCCGAATAAACTGAAGCTGATCAAGTTCATATCCAGATCCGTCAGAAGAAGGAAGCCTGGTAGGTAAATCCATGTACTTAGTAGGAGAAGTGGGCCTGGCGCCAAGTGGTGGCTCGGTAGCAGAAAGGATCCTGGGAGACGAATGATAATTGTCAGAAAAAAGAAGCAGGAACAAATAGGCCTACATATACCATGATAGAGTTGTCATTAACTTGGCATGCATGTTTATAAATTTTTATAAGTTTTTATGTGATTTTTTGCATCAAAAGGATTTTTTGCACAGTTATCCTTGCAATTTTAAATATTTTTTAAAAATGTAAAATGTTTTTAGGCATTTACTAAAGAAAAATAATACACGTTTATTTCATAACATTTGAATTAAAATTAAACTTTACATGAGAAGTTAAAGTTTTTATATATTGTCTATAAGGGGTCCAGCGGTCGAAACCTGTTATCTGTAGGGTTCTACTGCTGCTTTTCTATTGTTTTTACCGGGCTTGAATTCTTCTTCGTTGCTATTTTATCTGCGCGCAAGTTTTATATTTTGAAGTGTTTGGAATTGTATGCCGAACGCAGATGTCTTTACAAGAATTTTAAATAGTTTATTGCAAAAATTTGATGAGTGTTGGTAATAATCGAGACGCGTCGCTCATCTTTTTTTTTACAGCGATTCGTAGACGATAACATCGAAGATGACGTGAACGTAGCCAGAAATAGTTTCCCAACAGACAAATATACTGAACTGCACACACACTGACATGTGTCTGACTGGCTCACATGAATAAACAGAGCCGATGTATATGAAAAATTTTCCAGATAATACAAAAAAAAAATTTGCAGAAAATTTCAGTTAACATGTTTAGATCGCAGGCCCTTTGTATGTTGCAAGAAGAATTCAGAGAAATTCAAAAGAACTAAATAAAATACCCAAGACTGCAAGGTAAGTTTGAAAGGCTTCAGGATCAATGAAGACAAAACTAAGGACAAATATTAAAATCCATTTCATTATGTAGAAGTAAATTAATGTATAAGAGATTAAATGATTGTCGACCATCTATAAAATGTAACCTACTTTTTCACATGGAATGCCCTTAAGAAAACTCAACTGAATCTGATGCAATTCTTTAGATATTATGATAATTTTAAAATGATTGTAGTAGGTAGAAGAAATTACAAAAAATTAATTGACTTCAGATAAACGGAAGTGATTTGAATTGAAAAGAATGACGAGTTTAATTGAAATTAATTCAAGAATATTCGGAATTTCTTAGTTTCTCTTTTTTAATTCATTCGAAGAAGCGACTAAATTAATAGTTTTATTTAAAAAAGCTACTATAGTGATATCCATGAATATTTATAGACATAATCGTAGTATATATTTCTCGTTATTTAAATTACAAGTCTTAAAAAAATTTTATTTAACGATAATTCTTTTTTTCAAAGTAACTTACCCATGCCTGCGGTTTACATGCTCTACTCTATAGCTATTTAAGAGTTGGCGACGGGAGCCTACTGGAGTTTCCCTGAGTTCTTCTGCGGTCAATGGGGCGATATTGCCGTTTCTCATGTTGATTTTTGTCCGTACTTTAGCGTATATGCTAGGGTTGTATGTATATATTCCTGCAAGAGTATCATTGCTGTCCAATATGGCAAAGATGTCACCATCGAATGTTGATAATACAATTTGTTCTTTTGTTGGTATAGGCCCATACTTATTCATTCCTACAAGCAATTCAATTCGTTTATCGGCAGAAAAAGTGAATCTTCGAAGACAAAATTGCTGTTGCGGATTTTTATAGGGAATAAGCCGAATAAATTCAAGTTGATCAAGTCCATATCCAAGTACGTTAGAAAAATGAAGGCTGATAGGTGAAGTTCTACACATGACTGGAGGAGAGGGGGACCTTTGACGAATAGAAGATTCTGCATGAAAAGAAGAAGACGGTCCGGCATGTAGATTACCTGAAATAATGGCACCATTAGACAAACACTTGGACTGTTAAATTATCTCTGAAAGAAGATAGACGTGATTCATTTCTTTCAGATAAAGTGTGTTTGCATTACTGATAATAATTTACAAAACATAAGTGCATTTTGACAAAACAGTAATGCTTGTAATTGATTTCAGTTATGTAAGTGCAGATGTGAATTACACACTTTATTATCTCTTTACATTTACAGAAACGTCATATCACTTATGAGAAAACAAATTATTAATTAGATTGACTCAAAAGAAATTACAATCGTAAAAGTATGAACATTTAAGAAACTTAGACTCTAAATATTTTTTAGTTTGTTGATAATTTTAGTTGAATAACATACTCAAAATTAAAACATTCCAAATTTTGTATATGTTCATAATGTAAATCCTGTCAAGTTCAAGCTCAATATCGATCACGCAATATTGTCGCTTAATAACCGTAGTGAATACACTTTTCCATACGTCGAAACCAGTTATCGAACCAGCCCTGTTACTTCTCTGCTGGAAAATCTGCACATGCTTGGTCCCATGCCGTCAAAAGGTCAGTTTCGTTAGTAAATCGACGCCCTTTTAGATGTTTTTTTTACTCCCGGAAACAAACCAAAGTCATAGGGAACAACATCTGGATTGTATGGAGGGTGATCTAAAATAGTCCAGATTTGAACAAAAAAGCTACTGTGACCTTCGCCTGTTATAATACTATTCACATCCCAAGAAGATCCCGATTCAAATATTTTTATCATTTTTGACACCACTTCACTCTCGCTGCCATTTGCTCCTCGGTCAAAGCATGTGGTACCCGTAGAGTGCAAAACTTCCTTACATGTAAATGTTCATGCAGAATTCGATGGACTGCTGGTGCATTAATGTGTAACATTTTCTCTATCTGCCGGTACGTGATGCTTCTATTATCATTCAGTATATTATTCATAGACGCAATGTTTTCCGATGTCACCACTTCCGGCGGTCGACCTGAGCGCGAGTCGTCCGTGAGACCGAATATTCCCCTTTCGAACTGTTTGTATCATCAGACGATTGTTGTTGCTAAACTTTTCTGTGATACCATTTTTTCTAAGACTTTCAAATTCATTAAAAAAGGTCATAAATCAATTAAATAAGTCACTAAAAATAATTTCTAGTGGGTTAGAGTAACTACAAAAATTGTTAATAATGTTATAAACAAATTAATTCAAAAAAGTCATTTTGTCGTGATTCGCAATGATTAGCTAATTTTAACCGATAGCTTTTGTATAAAGTATCACAGATAATGATGTGCGCTTACAATAAGCAATGTCAATTCGAAATGTCTTGTATAAGACTCTTTGCTATTTTATTTTGAATAGTGAAAAAACTGATAATTATTTAAACAATTTTTATAAACAATTGCACATTTCGACCTTTTTTTCATGTATAGGCTTGATTTTTTTCGCGGAATCAAGTTGAAATGTCTTGCAAAAGAATCCTTGCTGTCATATTGTTTATAGCCGTTCGTGCTTCAGTTAGTGAAAATCGAACTCACTTATTGGAAATTGTGATTCTCTCAGCCATTTTTGACTTCTGTGAACCTAAAAAGGGCTGTTTTCAGGTAGGCATTCGTGCTTCAGTAAGTAAGAATCGAGCTCACTCATTGAAGATTGTGATACTTTCAGCCATTTCTGACAGAGGTTTCATCTTCCTGGATTCTACTTTCCTAGAACTGCTTATCAAAGGGTCCAAATGGAGCAGAAGATGATGAAGAACATCTAGGTTCGTCTTTTGTCTGTCAGACATTCTGCTGTTATTAGCTCTAACTTTTCTAAAGATTTTATTGTTTCTATTTGCGACTCTTCTGAATACCAACTAATTGCTAGCTCAAAAGAATTAATTAAATCACTTCCGTGAATAAGCAGCTTATGTACTGATTGTAGCATTTTATACCAAGGATAAAGATTTATGCAAAGATCAGCGGTTTCCTAACAGTAAGTCTTCAATTTCGCACAATTAACTATCCTTCCGCACGTTATAACTTTTGATCCAAACCGGTTATTTTAGCAACCGATTTAACTTTTCCCAAAAAGGAACGGGCAAAATTTTTAATATTTATTGTTCCATAACCCTGCTTCACCACATCAACTGTTAAATCCATTTGGATCTTAATTGTATCTGAATGCATTTCTTTCTTGATTTTTTCATTTCTTTTTCTTCCTTTTTCCTTGCGGAAAACTTTTTAAAATCCATATTTTAGTAAACATGTAACAAATATTCCAGAACACGAATCCAGGCATGCAACGTCGAGAGAAAAAATTTATAATGTGCCTCATTTCATGGAATTTTAGCTACATATGATAAGTTATTAACATGTTTTGATCCAACTCCACAAATATTGCAGAGAGAAGATGCTTTCTGTGCAGTTAGAATATTACATACCTTTTCATCAATCATCGTACATTTCAAGTCAAAGCTGATATCAGAACTCATTCCACTGACACCAATGGAATAGGTACGAACATTTTTCAGCAGCTTTATGTGATAGTTGTACTCTTTCTTCACAAGAGAATCAGTTTGTTTAAGGAAATTAAATTTAATTGTCCTACAGATATTAACAGATGAAGGTGTTTTGTTCGTCCAAATAATATCATCATCTGCTTTTAATTGAAGAGGGACGAAGAAAATCAATAAGAAAGATTTATCCGTGACAAGGCTCTTGTGATAGCTGATGTTTTCTTCACTCTCAAAATCATTGTTATAGGATTCATCGTTTGCATCCACATCATCACTCTTCTTTGACCACTTTTGCCGTGTCATCTGATGCGCAGAAGCAACGCCCATACCCCACTTTCCAAAGAGCACTAGTTTTTTATCAAAAAGATTAGCGAGATCATCTTTTTCCATTTGCAACAAGATTCTTTGCATTTTATTCTCGTCATCATCTTCCTTACGAAACTGCGTCCCAGATTCGCTATCGGACTCATTTTTGATCAATAAAAGTGCTTTGGATAATTCTTTCTTGCTATAATTTAAAGCAAGTTCTTGGACGCGCCTTTTCTTCTTCTTTTCGGATCCATCTTTAAATGATAATCGTGGTCTTTCTCTTTTTAGAAAATTAGTTAAACCTTTTGTTCGGATAGGTGGGTAAGGAAAAGGTACCTTGAACTCTCCTTCTAAGAATGTAGCATGATTTTGAACAAACAATGCTTTTTTCCTACAGACACTTTTCCATTTTCTGTTAAACAAAGGCATAAAAAAGTAAACCATTTTTTTTATTATAACCATTAACTCACTTTCAACAAGAGAAGACGTAGCATTAATATTATCCAAAATCCAATAGACTTTGTTACATTTTGATTGTGGATCGCTATTCCAAATGATTCCACATAACTGCTGATTTTTTATTCTGTATTCCATGTTAAAAAATACTTCAAAGGATTCCCTGAATATCTCCGTAGAAACACGCAGTTTCTTTGTGAACGTCTTCCATGAAGCAAAATGAAACAAATGCAGAAAAACAAATCAACAGCGACTTGAAGTTGCTCCTTCTACATTTAATTGTTTTTAGGTATAGTTGATACCAAAAACAATTTATTTGTAGCTGCATTAACTTCAAGTCGTTCCTGATTTTGTTTGCTTCATTTGTTTTATTTTATTTCAAGAAAGATTTATTTGCAAGCAGTCTTTGCCAAGACATTTTTAGTTCATTCTGCAAAAAAATCTAGCCTATTAAAAAAAATGGTCAAAATGTGCATTTTTTCATAAATTTTTAAAAAATAATTACCAGTTTCTGTCCTAATCAAAAGTTGTGAACTGGTCTAAAACGCGAAAAAACAAAACATTACGCAAAGAATTATTAGACAAAGTCAGCGCCGAAGAAAAAATGTGTTGAACACAAATTTTCAAAGATTAAAATTATTTTTCAAAAAAGCATTTCATTCATATTTACCAGAACAGTTATTCATTCACATATTTAATCATTCTAAACAATAACATTCACATTTGTAGTCGTAATTGTATTAGATGACCTCAAAATGAGCACAGTACATGTCTCGTATTGGTAAGATTTGGTAGAGTTTGATAAAAAATGTATATGACTATAGGTACCTTCATTATGAGCAAGTTCGTTGCTTCTCCCAAAATTGGCCAAAAGGTCCATTGTTTTGGGCGGCATACCTGATGATATTTCTATGAAAAAAATTTTCAAATGTATTCGATAAGTGATTGGAGTACATAACATTTGATAGAATTTGAATGAAAAACTTGCTATCAAAGTATAAGATTTCACGACAGATAGAATTTTATCAAAACTGATGAAATTCTTAATATAGAATTTGATATACGTTCAGGAAAGATAAGATTTTATAGAGCTTCAATAAGAAACTTGTAATGAAAAATATAATATTTCGGTAAGAATAGCATTTGATAACACTTTCGGCATTCCGAAACATAGGATTTGATAGAGATATTGTGCGGACAAGATTTGATACAGTTTCAA
The DNA here is from genome assembly GCF_010883055.1 of Belonocnema kinseyi. Taxonomy (NCBI): domain Eukaryota; kingdom Metazoa; phylum Arthropoda; class Insecta; order Hymenoptera; family Cynipidae; genus Belonocnema; species Belonocnema kinseyi. The sequence continues at coordinate 3,948,909 of NC_046664.1, read as the reverse complement.
TCTTAAACTTTGATAGAATAGTAAATGATTACAACGCAGAAATCGTTCATTGCGGCGAGCTTAGAAAAGTGTTAAAATTTATAGATATGTTATATAATATTATTATATTTACCAATCGAAGTAAAGATGATCAATACAGTACCGACCACATTATTAACGACCCTCATTTTTTGCAACTAAAAGGAAAACTGATTTGTAAGTTAATAAAGAATTTGTCTGACAATATATCTGACTAAATTCTTGTGTTTTATTAGGCTATATAATGTGAGTGGTATTTTGATTACCTCAAAAGATACTTGTTTCGCAACATAAATCAGAAATTTCTCCGAATATTTGATTTTTATCGCCTTTATTTCTTATTCTTATCGCTCAGCTGATAAGATTTGAGTAAATACAGTAACTTTCCACCTATTCTGAAGGCTTTGAATAGTACACGACTAATTCTTCTAGGCCTGAAAAAAGTTCTTTATATCAAGCGACATTCATGAGGTGCCTCATTCTGGTACCAATGAGGGCGCTGTAAAGATTTTTGGAAATGCTTTTGTGTTTTTAAATAATTCTAATCTATTTAAAATGCATTAAACTCCTAAAAATATTTCTGAATGACACGAATCTTTTTTTAAAGTTTTGAAAAATCACTAAAAATGTGAAAAATGCCACATAATTTTCTTATTTTACCCAGGAATTTTACGAAAATTTGTTTATACTCTTGAAATCTTTTAAAATCTTGTTAAAGCTCCAAACGTTTATTCTTGAAATTCTTAAAACTCTACACTTCTAGAAATCTTTTGAAGATTTAAATTCTTTTAGAATCTCGTCAATTCTACTAAATAGTTATTTAATTAACTCATATATTTTAAAAAAAACCCTTTTTTGTTTTCTCTAGAAGGTCATTTTTTTAATGAAAAGTAATTAAAAATTTTAACAAAAATATTCCAAAATACTTTTTTCAATCTTGTGAAGCCTTGTAATTCAAATTCTGAAAAATCAGGAAAGTTGCCTTAATTCATTTAGATTTATCTATGGCGATTTTTTAAAACATTTTTTAATGTTTTGAAATCTATTTAAATGATCTTTTAAAATCCATATTCGAAATGAAAAATTATTCTACATTTTCGCAGGAACCCAACAAATTTTATTTTATTTTTATTTTTGTAAGATGTCACAAAATCCTTTAGGAAATCTTTACAAGTTTTAGTTTTGGAAGATCCCCAGGTTTCATAAATAACAAAACGTAAGCTTTTCTATAAGAGGAAAATATAAACAGAAAGTTACATATAAAACACATAATTAAATTCCCATTGATAATTGAAAAAAACTTTCGAAGAAAAACTCAAACGTGAATAATCGAAAATAGCTTCAGTTCAATGTTGAATCAACGTTAAAAAAATATTACATCTACGTTTCACAGAGTGTTCACAGGTGATAGTGGCGATGGGTGTATAGTTACTTCATGTATGTAAAATATGTAAAATATATATAACATTCCTCACGTAATTCTTCAATAATAAAAAGGAGTCCATTGGTATTATTCTCAAGTCTTGCAGCCTGTAAGGTCCAAGACTGAATGGGATTTCGACAAATAATTGGAACCTTAAGCACCATCAAGCATTCGTGTTTTATTGTACTTTTTAATTACAAGTTACTCCTATTGTTATTAGATGGCTTCGGATCAAATTTTTTTCATATAACACTTCTTCTAATTGATTGGATGACGTGAAGGATTGTGCTTAATATGATGCATTTTATAATTATATGAGATTTGACGAACACGGACAGGTACCGGTTCATAGCGATTCGGTCCATGGAACAATAAAATTGGTTTAACCACAGAAAAAGTGTATCTTTGTAGTTTGAATATCTGCTTCGGATTCTTTTTGGGAATAAGCCGAATAAACTGAAGCTGGTCAAGTTTATAACTAGATCCGTCTGAAGAAAGAAGCCTGGTTGGCACAGGAATGTGCCTAAAAGGAGAAGTGGACCTGAAACTAAGTGGTTGCTCGGCTGGAGGAAGGGACCTGCCAGAAAAATGCTAATGAAAGTTTTTGAATTTTTATAAGGTTTCATGTGATTTTTTAAATTAACGGGAATTTTGTGTACAACCAATTTTAAATATTTTTCTAAACTTCAAATTACTTTTTGCTCACTAACGAGAAAAAAATAATAAAACTGTTTATCTGTAGTATTCTGCAGCAAATTTGTTATGTTTTCTTCTGGTCTCGCGGTTTTCTGCTTGTTTTAAGCTACGGGCAAGTTTTATGTGTCAAAATATTTGGAATTGCATTCCGAACATGGATGTCCTCGCAAAAATTAAAAATAGTTTATTGCGAAACTTTGAAGAGTGCTATTAATCGAGAAGCGTTGGTTATCTTCATCTTTACAACGATCCGCAGACGACAACATCAAAGATAACGTGACAGAAGTCACAAATAACTTTCAACACGTGCAGAAACTAATATGCACACACACGGACACGTGTGTCACTGGTCTATTCCACGAATAATCTAAAACAATGACGAGAAAAAAAAACAGATTTCTCACATGACGCTATAAGCATTTAATAGGTTTAGAACGCGAACCATTTGTTTTGTTGATCAAGTTACTTGCAAAATATGTTTCAAAAACCAAAAATCTCAACAACAGAAAATAGGAATTGTCTACAAGGCGAGTGAATTTGCGGGTAACGAGAAGAATTGAAAATAGTTAAAAGGAACTTAAAACCAAAATAAGGGCAAATCATTAAATTAATTTCATTAAGTTGAATTAAATTAATTTAAATGAGTTAAAAAGATTACTGAAGTTTCTTTGATTTCATATCTGATTAATGGGGTAACCTTACCGTTTCTGATATTCATTTTTGCCCGTACTTTAGAGTATACGCTAGGATAGTATGCATATATCCCAGAAAGAGTATTAGTACCCTTTAGTATTGCAAAGACGTCCCCATCAAATGTCAATAACACAATTTGTTCTTGGGTTGGCATAGGCCTATACTTATGCCCTCCTTCAAGCAATTCAATTGGCTGATTTGGCAGAAAAAGTGTATTTTCGCAGTCCAAATTGCCGTTGCGGATTTTTATAGTGAATAAGCCGAATAAATTCAAGTTGATCAAATCCATAGCCAAGTACGTTAGATAAAGGAAGCCTGGTAGGTGAAGTTCTATGCACGACTGGACGAGAGGAGGACCTTGAACAAAGAAAAGATTCAGCATGAGAAGAAGACCTGATCAAAGAATGTATTCTGGAATGCGAAAGAAAACTGGAAGGAGGAAGAAAACTGGCCACAGAATTTTGTCTATCAGAAGAATAAGATAGTCTGGCACATGGCTCACATGAAATTAGGGCACCAATAGACAACTATTTGAAGTGTGAACTTATCTCTGCAAGAAGAAATAGACAATTAATTAAAAAAAAAGTTTTTGCAGTAATAATAATAATCTACGAGATAATAATGCACTTTCGCATAAATATTAATGCTCATCATCGAGTTTAATTATGTTAATCTGTGAAGATATAAATTGCCCACTTTGATAAACTCTTTGGAGTTAAATAAACGACAGATTTCTTACGAAACGACAAATTCCTAATGAGACTGAGTCAGGAGAGCATTCAATCATAAAAGTATGCAAATGTGATAAACTTCCACTTTGAACATTTTTTTTAGTTTGCTAATAATATTAGTTAAATTGCATGCTCAAAATTAAAACACTCCATTTTTTGCATATTCATAATGTACCTAAATTCTGCCAAGTTACAGGCGCAATATCTACCACGCGATTTTATGGCGTATTTTTCTTTATTTCAGTTCTTTTAAATTGTATTTACATTAGAGAACAGATGTGACGTTAAATGATCCATGTAATTAATGTCTATATATATATAATGTAGATGAATGTTGTGACACGAGTCAACCACAACTTTCAGAGCCTCTAAAAACCTCTTCCTAAAATCTCACTTTATCTCCCGTCAGATTATATAGTAATATAAAAAATACTTAACATTGTATATAAATAAACCATAATGCATCAAATCAAACACAATAATAATGATTGAATAGGACGTGTTTCTAGTTTTCAGAAAGGATGAGCATTCATTCACTCTCTTTGAAATTTATTAACTATAACTTAAAAAGCTCCCTGTTTTCAAGGTAATTTTCGTAGTTATATCGCGAATATAGTAGCAGCGGTACACAGAAAAATGTGGCGATTCGTGAAAAAGGAAAATTCTATGGTGAAGATCATAAGAACGATTTAAAAAGGGGGCCAAAACATTCAGTCCGTAGGGTTCGATTTCGAGGGTGGTGTGCACCACTTATTCATGTGCAAACTTGAATTTTCATCGAAATTGGATAAAAATTGGTTTGCGAAGGATCTTAAAAATGCTGATAGCGATAAGAACCTAAAAATATGTATACACCCTCCTGAGCTCAATTTAGGAGTAGGTTTCACCTCCTAAAATAGATAAATAGGCTTCCATAGGATCGATTTTCATAAAATTCGTTATGAAGTGAGATTCAGATATGAACTCAGTAATACTCAAGTCAAAATACAGACACATCTCTTATACCAACCCTACACCAGAACATCACCCCTCATTTGAATGGATATAGTGAAATTAAAAATTTCCTTTTTCGTACAACTGAAATTAGCCTACATGTTCGTAGTTTCCAGGGTCCAACGCATGGTGGCCCATGTGTACATGTGTTTGTTATCATGCATCCTTATGTTCTTCGTGATTCTCATTGTTTTCGTTTCGTAATGAAAGGATCGACCTTTTTTTGCGTGAAGAAAAGTTGTCGATCAACTATTTTGCCAAGTTGAGACGGACGTCAAGTTGCTTGAGAGATTAATCATTTCGATGGATTTTGCAGAGTATGAACGAATTGATGATTGCAAGATTGATTCGAAAATAAAGTATCCTGTGCCACCATTTCTTGCATCGCCTGCCTATACCGTATCTTTCTTTGAACTGATCAAAACGAAAAACCGCTGCCATACAAGTGTTATAAGCCGAGGTTGCTTCTGGACAAGGAACGGCAATTTTTGTACCCTCTTTGTTTTTTCTATTGACAGAAATAAAAGTGGCAGGATTGTGCACTGTAGTCAACATAGACACAGTTTAGCGTCCATCCATTTGATTGCTGCGACACATCTTTTAGTTTTTTTCGCCTCTGGTCATTTTCTTGTTTTCTATCGAGTTACTATAGTACTCCTTTATATTTTTAGTCAGTTCTTAAACGAGAGGCCTAACTTTTTGTAGTTTGTGTTTACTTTATAAGAATATGCATACCAATCCATGCCTGCAATCCATCAGCACAAATATCTGTCCAGGTCGTTTTTGGTTGATTTGTAGATGTGTCTCCGTCCGAATTAGAAACAAGTGGAGATTTCATTTTGGCATACAAGTAAGTTTATGAAACAATGGTATTAAGAATATCTGTAGTGAATTGATTAGAAAAATAAATGATTTCTTGACTATCAGCACTGAATCGCAACTTTACTTCTGGATCACCTTCGAAGTTTTCATTTAGTGCATCAAAGTAATTCGTATTCTCTGACCAATCTTCATTCACTTCTAATGATTCATCATCACTTTCGGGCTCATGAGTTCCAGCGATTTTATCATCTAAATCAGAATTTGAATCGAACTCATTATAGGGTTCGGATTCACCATCATGCTCATCTGGAGAATCACTGCCCCCATCACCTTCAGAATTTTCTGGAATATCAGGTATTTGGGAATTTTCATCGTAACGTTCATTCGAACAAAGTGAATGTATTCGTTTTCGTATATTTATAATAAAAGCTCATTTTTTATTTCTATATACGATTCAATAGTAAGCGCCTAGTGACCAAGCGCAGTCTTTTGGCAGAATTATGGCGTTCTTTTTTATTATCTGAGACCCTGTTACACAACAAAACAGTCATTATTTTGACTAGAAAGTGGGTGGAAATGATAATAATCGCCGTAGATATATTGAATTGGTTATAATCAAAGTTTTACATTTGGAGGTTATAACTATATTAGGAAGTAAAATAAAGAAAAATAAAGACATGAAGTGTTGTACCTAGAACTAGTTTGAAAGTATTGCATAGAACGCAATAAAAATCACCCATCATGCAAAAATTTAAAAAATATATAGCCCAACCTAACCAAGCAACGATTTCAGTCTAAAAGCATATTCAGACGATTGGCTTCGGTTCCGTTTACGGTTACGATTGTCGGTCCGGTTCATGCACCTGACACATCGGTTTTACCCACGATTGCAGACACTGATCTTTTTGTATATAAATATGAAATCGGCATCCTTCGTCCAAATGTAGGATTTTGGGGCCATTTTTCATTCAAAACTGGACAACAACAACGCATGACGTCTGCAAGTAATATAGATAGATGAGTTCTGAAACGCTATTACGTAGTTCCAGCTGCCACAGACAGATGGCACCACCAGTCAGTTCCTAGCAGTCGGTATCTGCTTGGTCGGTAAGGTAGACCCCTATCACGGATCCATGGCAAAGCCTGCAAGCTGGGTCCCTGTTTTACCGACAGAGTGAACTATCAGTTTTTTTGGTTAGACGGCGCCACCGGTCAGCTACAAGGTTTTTTTAGTAAGATGGCGCTCGTGTAGATGGCGCATGGCGGATTCCTCAAAGTTCTCGAAATTTCTAAAAAGGTAGTTAGTTAAATTGATATAGGTGGAGATTTCTCGAACCTTCGAGAAAGTTCGGCTTAATAGTACCATCTATGTAATACTCGTGAATATTTCTAACTGCCTGTAACTTGCACTACACGCTCAGGCGAGGGGGTTTCTCGAGACTTCCAGAGACTTTGGACTTGGATTTATATATATGTAACACTCGTATATACTGCTGACTGCCTATACTTTGCAATAGATTGTCAAAAATAGAGTACAGGTGTATATTTTTGTCTCAAACAAAACTTTCGCAGCATTGCGCATGCATCGGAAAATAGAACCGAACTATTCATAGTTGGCCAAAGTGAGCTAGGCGATTATCGAGGCTCCCTGAAACTTTAGCCTTGGATTACCATATATGTAATACTCGTATATATTTCTAGCTGCCTACACTTTGCAATAACTTGGTAAAAAATAGAGTGCAGATGTATATTTCTATCTCACAAAATATGCTTTTAGTATTGCCCCTGAAAGGAGGACTGAACTACATATACTTTATATATTTACGGCACGCACACTAATTGTGGTTCTCCCACTACGTGTGCTATTTTGCTAATGATTTACGCATGCGCGCCCCTAATATCGTGCTGCTAGAGGGGGCATCCGATAATACCGCGATTCCTGGAATTTTTCGCCCCTACATCCCCGAAGTTGGAAAGTTATCGGGCTTGTACTGTAATCTGCATACAAGGCTATCTCGCCTTTTCAAATCTTCTCGCGGTTGGCGGCGAAAACGCAATTCTGTACACGTACTATGCGCTGAGTGAGCAAGAAATATATGTCTTCACTCTATTTGTTTGCCAGAAATCTATATTTTTTCCAGAAACCTCTTAGACGGTTAGCAATGTAGGACTCTGACATTTATGTGAATTGAACCCATAGGTAGCATGCTTATTTACCTAGTGTCGATAAAAAAAGAAGGAGGAGCTTAAACTCTGCAATACAGACCGTGATAATCAAGATTCACTTGGGTCGGGGATTCCAGAGATTTCTCAAATTTTCTAGAAAGATAGTCGGCCATTGTGAGCTAGGCAGTTTTCGAAGCTTCAAGAAACATCGACTTAATATATAGGTAAAATCTTAATTTATCTAGTGACAATGGAAACGAGATCGCGTGCGAATTTTGAAAATGAAACTTAACTCAGGCGATTCGTCGAAAAATATGTTTGTGACCTTTCTTGTCTGAATTACTGTATAAATTAGATAATAGAAAAAAAATTATAAAAGGAACATATTTTTCACATACACAACAATATATATCTATTGAATCGGAAAACAATTTTTCCCCGCAGCTCTTTTTATCCCTAATTGCATCGCAAATTCTCGGGAGGACTGTATCAGGTGGGCCCTATCTCTAGAGTTCACTGCACTTGTGGTGGTGGTGGTGGATGTGATGGATAAAAGGTTCACAAACCATCTTCCAGGTCGTTAGGATCTGTATAAAGCATCATACAGCAGCATTCTCGACATATTTGAGTGTAAGTCTTAAACATCAGTTCACTAAATCCATTTGAACTCTCCTCCTTCTTCTCCTCATACTCTTTATTATAATTCAACATCATCAACAGCATCATTATCATCATCGCCCTGTTCCGATTCTTGTTGACCCTCCTGCTCTATTTCCTTGTCATCTCGATCTATATTTTTCTCATTCATATCATCCTGTTTCTCATATTTTTACTTTGTTTTCTTTGCCATAAAAGACTCAAACTCATCATCATCTCCAAGACTTTCTCCATTTTGGTTCATTCATGAGTGTCGTTTGCGTGGGAACAATTTCTCAGTCATTTTCTTATACTTGGTATTATTGCTAATAAGAATAGGTTCAGAGGGACTATAATGATTCTTGCGAGCGTTTGTGTTGATGAGAATTTCTTTATAGTTATTTAGGTCGCTTGAGCTTATGTAAGACTCCTCAGGGGTCTGTCTAAATAATAATTCGAAAAAACCAACAATTTTTAAGTCGTTTTAATCTCCCATGTAGATAAATTGATCATCAAAATCGACAGCTGTATCATCACTCATAAGAGCATTACCTACTCTTTAAACACCGTACACCATATCCAAATATTGTTTTCGATTTTGATTAAACATCCTCAGCAACATGTCGATGATCCACTAATAATCATCAGTACACATCGTTTATTGAAGCGGTATTGGCTTAATTTCAGACTTTAATTCGAGCTACACTTGATTACCTTCTTAATTAGTATATTCTTTAGTAGAGTCTACTAGTCTCTTAAGTGGTGTCACTATAGACTTGAAAGTTTTATTTAACAATCTTTCATCGTAGTATTTACTCCTTTTTAGCACTTGATGCTTCCGCCGTATCGCATAAATTGTTTCAAAAATTTGACGTAAAGTATCTATCTGCTTCCTGAAATTCATTTTGATGTAAGTGCAGCTGAATCAAGACTGATAAACTGCTTTTGCTACATTTCTATTTATAACAATAAGGCAGCTGAATATTCATCACAATCACAATAGTTACGACTGGTTGAGAATCAACCTTTCATTCACTACTTTACCACCACGGCGGCGGTCACTTAGTCGTAACAAACAAAAGCGTTTCTTACCTGGGTAATTCATCACCTCCTCCAGTCCCAAAACCGGCTCAAGCTCAGATTTTTGTTTAGAGGCAAAAATTGTGTTTCGATTAAATAAATATATTTTGTTGTTTATGTGAAAAATCTTTGCGCAAAGTACTTTGACAGTATTGCGTGTGCGCCACCAACTGCGGGAGGATTCGAAACGTCTGTACTCGATTTTTGACAATTTATTGCAAAGTACAGGCAGTTAGCAATATATACGAGTATTACTAATATAAGTGTATTCTAATCTAAGGCTGTGGGACGATGCTCGTGGGGGCTAAAGCGTAGGCTTTTGGACCTACTCCTTCGGCTTGGGAGTTCGATTCCCGCCTCGCACTCTCGAAGAGTCTCGGTGGCCCATGCGGTGAACACTAGCCTAGCAAGGGAGTTATTCATCTCCGGAGAGTCGTGGGACCGGTACCTCTAGAGAAAAAGGTTTTCTCTAAGTACTTAAGGCTGTTGCTCTTGGTGGTTCGGAACCCACCTTAAACTGTAGGTCCCTCTTCCACCACCAAGTAAGTGTGTGGAGGGTGTGTAAAGGAATAGAGAAGGTGTAAGAAAAATGTAAACCCTTAGGGGACACATTAGAAGCTTCCACTACTACTACTAATCTAAGGCCAAAGTTTCTGAAAGCCTCTAGAAACCCCCTTGCCAAGCCGCATAGTGCAAGGTATAGGCAGTTAGCAATATAGAAACGAGTATTATATATATATGTGATACTATCAGGCTGAAATTTCTAGAAGTTTCGAGAAACCTCTTCCTAGATCACTTTAACCAACTACCTTTCTAGAAATTTCGAGAACTTTGGGAAATTCCCCTTGCGCCATCTACACGAGCGCCATCTGAGCAAAAAAACTGTCACCGTAACTGATATACTGTAAACTGAGTTGGGCCGACTAAGGTTTTTTAAAGTGTTGGGGGCAAAAACTCAACTGCCCCAAAATAATAAAAATGCGAAGCAATTCGAGCCACTCTAGGATTTTAATCGAATGATAGAATTTTTCTAAATTCTTCTTTAAAAATGTTATATTAATTATTTCCAGTGAGAGAATTTTTATAACTACCTATATACTTTTTTTAATTAGCCATAAAACGGCTTAATGTAATCAAACCCTGATACGCTGGATTCCTTCTGAGGATGGATTCGTATTCAGCGACCCAAAAAACATACAGTACACCTAGTAATCTTCATGTAGACTCCCGAAAATATTTTTCAGTGCTGCGTGATTTTTGAACAATTTCAACTGATGTTGAGGAAATCCGTTTCATGGTTAATTAAAAATTATGTGAGTCTATTTATCACTGTGCGTCAGCCCATTTTTTTGGCCCAACTTTAGATCAATCGTCGGAACAACTGCCATTGAAATTCATAGACAAAATACTCAGAATGAATGTTTATTTCTTTTTTGAATACCTATTTTGTTATATCCTTTGAGTATAACAATAGTAGGGTCTTCACGTCGGACAGATGGTCAGGAAAAACATCGGCCCAGCATGAAAATATCACTAGTTGGATCGATCTTTGGCTAACAATGTTTGACCGAGTTTTAAAAAGTCGTGCCGACGTCGGACCGACGTGAAATTTGAACATCCGTAGAGATGGTTTCCTTTTTGAAATTTATCTTCTATTCAGATTTTGATGAACAAGTATTTAGGAGGTTATTACGAAATAGATACTTGCTGACTATACTCCAGTTATTAGAATGAAGAATAGAATTAGATAAGAGAATAGTGATATCAACTAGATTTTTAAGAAAACTAGTCTTGTGTGCCATGATATAATTATAGGAATTGTAATATTACAAGGACGTCCTTTCGAACCTCAAGTATTTGTATATCATATTTATATGTGGGTAAGGAATTAGACATTATTTTGCTAAGAGTTTTTGCTAAGACATAAGTAAGAGAATAAGTAGAAAGAACTAAAGGTCTAACTGAGAAATCTGGTTTATGTATTTTGACATGAAATAAATTCTCGCGAGATTTAAATTGATTGCACTGGGGGCTTTTGTAGGAATATCATCCGATACAAATCCGATGAAATGTTTTATTATGTAGTTGCTTCAAATTTCTAATCGGATCAGTATATAATTTGATATATGTATTGAAATTTATGAGTAACATTGTTTTTTTACATCGTTAATTCTTATTATCAATCGAGACTGTGACACTGCTTTTATGACCCCCAGTTATCTTGGTATCTTTATTATTCTTAATGAACTAGTTAGTAAGCTCAATATATTTAAACATTGTCTTGTCAGAATCCGAAGTTTGTTTAGGTTTTTTTGTTAATTAATTAGAAGCCAGAGAAACTGATGTTTTAAAAGTAGTAGATTAGATACAAGTTTTGTATTTTTCAAATTTGATAAAATTTGATAAAAAAATATATGATAAAAAATGTAAAGGATTTGTACATGGACACAATTTGATACAAAGCTGTATCAAATGTGCTGATATGCAAAACGTAATATAAAGCATGTACTGATTCAAGAGATTATTGAAAGTTCTGAAATTTCAATTAAAAACTGTTTATTAATTTACGTGTCGGTTATTAGAATTTATTGAAATTACAGGTACCTTGATTGTGCGCATGTTCATTAGCCTTCCCAAAATTTGCGAGAAGGTCCAATGTTTTGGGCGGTATACCTGATGCTATTTCTGTAATAAGAAAAAAATAAATGTGAAATTTGTAATGTTGAAAATGTATTTGATAAATTACATTTAATTAAAAACTTCTCAAAAAAATATAACATTTCTCGAAAGATAGAATTTGATAGAAATTTAAGAAATCCTTAAGATATAATATAATATAAGGTATGAAAAAATAAGATTTAATAGAGTTTAAGTAGGAAACTTTTAACTGAAAAGAATAATATTTCTGTACTATTCGTTTGATTGAATTAGAGAGGATACAAACCAGATAACGACGAAGAAATCGTTAATTGTGGAGAGTTTAAAAAAGTTAAAAAAATTATAGATGTGTTATAGGATTATATTCACCAACAAAATTAAGAATGGCCATCACGGTAAAGACAAGGTCATAAACGACCCTCATTTTTTGAAGTTAAAAGGCAAACTGATTTTTACACTAATAAAGAATTTAGTTAACAATCTAAATAAAAATCTGAATATTTGATCCTTACCGTTTTATTTTTTTCTTATCACCCCTGTGATAAGGTTTAAATAAATTCAGTGAACTTCCACGTATTCTAACGGCTGCGAAACCTACAGGACAGATCGCGGCAAAGGACAGGTAACATTTAGAACAAGTTTATTATTTAATCGAATGAAGTGAGTAAATCAAAAAATATTTGGTAAATTTTTTGAAATTCTGTCATGTGTTTAAATATTTCTAATCTATTTTAAACGTATTAAATTCCTAAAAATATTTCTAACTAATCCGAATCTATTTTTTTTTTTTGAAACTGCAAAATTAAGAAATTTTTTTTTCAATTTTTCAGATTCTACTTTGATAATTTTTTAAAATCTTTTCAATGATCTTTTAAAATTCACTTTCGGAATAAAAAATTATTAAAATTTTTTCTAGGCACGCAAACAATTTTCATTATTTTGGTGAAATCTTACAAAATCCTTTCTACAGTGTTTTTCATATTTTTTTGTCACAGATTTTTAAATCTATAAAATTATTCTTTATAAACTAAGGTTGCATCTACTCTGCCATCTACGGTATCGCACAATGTTGACGGTTATTTTTCACGACAAGGAAAATACGAAATAAATAGAATTACATATATAATGATACAAATACTTACTTTTTTTAAAAATTCGTAAAAATAGTCTTGAAATTAATTTTTCAAAATAAAGAATCACTTTAAATTTTCGGTACCGGTAAAAAAAAATTACGGGTACCGACAATTTTTTAATTAATTTTTTCAGAAAGCATATTTCTAGCTAGGTAGCTGCAGATCGCGCATATTCATGGCATTCGTGGAATACATGAAATTTAGGGAATTCATGAAATTCAGGGAATTCATGAAATTCATGAAATTCATGAAATTCAAGTAATTCCTGCAATTCAAAAAATTCACGCAATTCAATCCATTCAAGGAATTTATGCAATTCAATAAATTCAACGAATTCATGCGTTTCAATGAATTCAAGGAATTTGTGCAATTCAATGAATTCAAGGAATTGATTCAATTCAACGCATTCAAGGAATTCATGCAATTCAGGGAATTCATGCAATTCAATGAATTCATGACATTCAAGGAATTCATGCAATTTGAGAAAGGCAGTGGCGTGCCTGCCGGCGCCGGCAACATTGTTCGTTACCGGCGCCGGCAAGATAGCGTGTTACCGGCTTTTTTTCTTTTTTTTACATTTTCTTGTTCAATCGTATTCTGATGCATGCTGATGGGTTGATTACAAGACTTGACTTTAAAACACATGCAAATATAATTTGCAGTGCTAAAACTTTAAAAGCGTTTTTTGTTTACGAACTTTATATACACTATCTGTCCCGGCAAAAAGCAATTGCCAATCATGCGAAAGGGACTTTTACGCATTTTAGTCTTATGGGGGCGAAAATGCACCCATGAGTCTAGTGGCAGAAATAATATAAGGTCGCACCACTACCCCTTTTTCAACAACACGTAGGGGTGGAGTGCACCCCTGTGACTGGTCACAGAAATAATGTAAGGTCAAACCTCTACCCTGCTTCGAACGCCACGTAAGGGCGGAAAAACATCCTAATGACTGGTCAAAGAAATAATTTAAGCTCGCACCTCTACCCCTTTTCCAATGCCACGTGGGGCGGGCAGGCACCCCTGTGACTGGTCACAGAAATAAAGTAAGGTCGCACCCCTACCCCTTTTCCAACGCCACGTGAGGGCGGGAAGGCAACCCTGTGACTGGTCACAGAAATAATGTAAGGTCGCACCCCCACCCCTTTTTCAAGACCACGTGGGGGTGGGCAAGCACCCCTGTGACTGGTCACAGAAATAATGTAAGGTCGCACTCCTACCTCTTTTCCAACGCCACGTGTGGGGGGGGGGGCATACCTGTGCCAAATCACAGAAATGTTGTAACGTCGCCTCCTACCCCTTTTCTATCGCCAAGTGGGGGCGGGAAACCACGACTGTGTCTAGTCACAGAAATAATGTAAGGTTTCACCCTTGCCCCTTTTCCAACACCACGTGGGGCGGGAACGCACAGTAGTGTTTAGTCACGAAAATAATGTAAGGTCGAACCTCTACCCCTCTTCCAACGCCACGTGAGCGCAAAACAGCATCCTAATGACTGGTCCAAGAAATAATTTAAGCTCGCACCTCTGCCCCTTTTCCAACGCCACGTGGGAGCGGGCAGGCACCCCCGTGACTGGTCATAGAAATAATGTAAGGTCGCACTGAAGGGGACACTGCATATGTGCTTAAGTGCCAAAACTCGAATTGTACATGAGAACTAAGAAACTGTCTAACTTTCACGCAAATTATTTTAAGCAACAAAATACAAAACATTTTCATACTTCAAAAGTTGCGGAATTGTTTTATTTTTAAATTAAAAAAAAAAGAAAATACTTTTGTGCTATTTATTCGCTTTATTAAACCATAAAACGAGCACTTTAAGAAAGATAACCATATGCTAGAAAGCCCTTGTTAAAGATCGACGAGCACCAAGAAGCTTCCATTTTGACACATAAATATTTGAGTAACTGTTTAATTTTTATATTTAAAAGAAAAACAAGAAAGTGCTTCCGAGCTATTGGTTATTTCTACTGAATTGCAACAAGTGCAATTCAAAAAAGATAAGCATGTACTTCTAGTTTCAACTGATTGCGGTGCACAGTTACAAGTTTGTGTGAGCCTGCGTAAGTTTGTATCTAAACTCTACTTAAAGGCCCTCTACTAGTGCCAAATCGCAAAACTCGGATCTCGACGGTGAGCCACCACCCTCCGCGGAATCTTTACTTTTAGTCTTCTGACACGAGTAAGAGCTATGAGCTCAAAGCAGTGCTCGTAACGAGTGCCGAAATTTCTACGTATGCATTGCGCTCGGTCTCTGATTCGTTACTGTTCGCACGCAATTTGAAGTGCTACAAAATATTGTGTAAATAAAAAATATCCTTTGGTACTCACTTGTATTTTTCTTGCACTTAATACATTTTTTATTTTTTTCCAGATTCATTAATATCGGTCTAACAAACATTTATATATGTTAAAATGACATTATTCATAAGAAACAATAAAAATGTTATTTTTTAACATTTGAAAGTGCACGCGAACAGCAACTAATCAGAGACCGAGCGCGACGTATCCAGCAAGAGTATCAAGATCGTCCAATCTTGCAAAGCCGTCCTGATCGAATGTTAATAATACGATTTATTCAGCAGAAAAAGTAAATCTTCGAAGTTCGAATTGCCGTCGTAAATTTTTTAAGGAAACAAATCGAGTAAATTCAAGTTGATCAAGTCCATAACTCTTCCGTGCAAGTTAAAGACACTTAAGTCACATTTTTGACGAAAATGAAACTGAAACGTTGCATTTGGCCTCTAAACGTTAGGTATGACGTATGGAAATACATGTCAGAAAGACCGCGTGTCGACACGCGGTCTTTTTAACTTGTGAAAGGTTTGAGACTCCGTCTTCAAAATACAATAAGGTCAATATATTTTACAAAAATTATAAAAAATTAATTGCATAATACTTTTTCCAGGCAAAATCTTTCTCGCTGATTTTCTCCGTTCGAAGTTAAACAGACAAAAGTGTCTTTTTAACTTGTACGGCAGAGCTAAGTACGTTAGAAAAATGAAGACTGGTAGGTGAAGTTCTATATATGGCTGGGGGAGACCGGGACCTTAAACGAAGAGGTGGTTCGGAATAAGAGAAAGTCCTGATCGATGAATGAAGTCTGGCAGGTGGATGTTGTCTGTCAGAAGCAGAAGATTATGGTTCACCACGAGGAACACCAGTTATAGGGGCACCATTACGCAAGCATTCAAATTATTAACTTATCCCTGCAAGAAAAGGCGTTTAAATTTTGTTTTAAAAATCTTTTTGAATTACGCGTAATAATGTACAAAATATTAGTAAGTTTCTACAAAGAACTTAATTCACTTACTCGTTTTTAATTATGGAAATGTAGATATGAGTTACAAATTTTTAAAGCACTCTAGACTCACAAACGTCATATTCCTTCTAAAACCACAAATTATTAATTGGATTGACTGTGAAGGTGGTTTATTTCACTCTTCGAAATTGCAGGTCGTGTGTATCTCAGGAAAGGGTCAGGAGAATTACTGGGGAAGCACAAAAAGAAACATCTCAGGGAGAGGATAAGCACGGGTATCTCATGGGTGAGGGTCTTAAAAATCCAACGGTCAATTAATAGGAGACAGAAGAACAATCCGGTATTTATTGATGAAAGACAATTAAAGGGATCTTCAAATACACTCGAAAAAGAACAGAAATGTTCGCGGCGACCACGTGGTCGAAGACATGGAATTCCGACAAGCCAGGCAATGAGTCGATTGCGAGCAGGTCCTCATGGATCCAGGGCATCGGCCATCCACTCAAGTGTGCGTTGTCCACTCAAGTTTGCGTTGAGAGGTTCTGTGCAACGCGCCTAGACCGTCAACTCAACGGGGTTTTCGCGTCAGGGCGCGTCCACAGAACCTCAAGCCGCAACGCACTACCGGAGAAACTCGGAACTACTGATCCTTACCATCTAAGAGTCACTTCTACAATGATTTTCTAAATAAATTGTTAAATAACAGTACAATCCACAATAACTATTAGTAGTAAGTGATTTTCTCTGGTTTGCCAAACAAAATGGCCTGGAAGTAAAGTGATACTTGAAATATGTCAAAGTTGATCTTTGACTTATTTCAAGAATTTATTTTTCGCTCGGCACAGAAATCGACCAAACCCTAATCACAACAGCACTATTGAGAAAATCCTAGAACTAAAATTATGGTAATAACTGAATAAAAGTACGCTTGGTCATGGTTTTACAAGCTAAATACTAAACGGACATCGAAGTAAAAGTTTTGACGTGCTTGAGTACAATGCGCCTAGTGGTTAAACAGTGAAATGATCTTTTATAACTAAAATATCAATTATTTTCAGTAACCTAGGATCATTTACCAGAATAAGTCATGGCAATATCCGTACTAAAACCCGATTCCTATCTTCACGAACCTTTTCAGAAGAAAGCTTCATGAACCTCGAATTTATGCCAGACTCAGTTTCCCGCGGGAAAATTCAAATCAAGCGTGAGCAGCATAACACATTAAAATCAAATGACTACATTCACAGGTCCATGCCCAAAAATCTATGACCCAAGTAAATTTTAGGAAGACTAAATGTACGTTATTTACCGCTAGAACGTCGATAACCTAACTTCACTTGAACTTACCGGACCTTCACTCGGCAGCGCGCCACCTAGGGAGGTTGAACTAAAACAAAACTATAAGTTCCGTAAATCTTCTACTCGTTTGATGACGTAAATACTAATAATATCCTGGCCTACACGTGGATTATAAATTTCCGTAAAACATACAATGAAAATTATCCGAAACTCCGGTAATTTTCCGTAACTCTAATTTTCGAGCGGGAAAATTCAAAAATCTATGACTAGCCTATTAGCTAATTTCGACCGCAGAAAGCGAGCATGCTCATATTTACAAGTTCCTTTGCTTGCAGTATACACAGAGTTACCAATTTTACATTTTAAATCTTTCCGGTAGTCGCTCGTTGCATAGTCGAATCTCGATGTTGACGTCCAAATGATTTTCTATTCGAAGACCGATGAGACCACACTTGCCAAGTTTCCGATCGTTAGTTGTAAATCTTCCTTAGTGTTTGTGCATTTTGAACCAATGTGACGTAGTAGGATCAGGGTAATGTTCGGTGGTGCGACAACTCCCTGGTATGGCATGGAGTGGCAGTTGTAGTTGTGACGTCAGACCTGGGCGACAACATGGAGAGAAAAAACTGTGAGTTCTCAACAGAGTGCAGAACACTACCTTGATGAGAATTTGAGGCCCGCATTCTCGTGTTGATATCGCAAACTAGAGGTACAAGATGGCGGAAATGTGGTTGGTGATAAGTAATTCACCCTGGTCGTTGGTAAATGGTCATGTCGTTCACGACATCATTCAAAGAATACTCTTTTAAAAGTGACAGGTAAATCAACTCTACCCTGTCACATGACTCGAAAGAAATTTCAATCATAAAAGTATAAAAATGATAAAAACTTACAATATGAAAATTTCCTAGTTTGCTAATAATTTTATTTGTATACCATGCTCAAAATTAAAACGCTTCCAATGTTGTGCATGCTTCAATGTGAAACCTGTTAAATAAACAGTTATGCGATTGTGTTGCGAGTTTTCGTGTACATGTGCAAATTAATAATATATGTTTAAAAATTAATTCTACGAAAATCCATGACTTTGAGTGATTCTTTTTGGAGTAGCCTGTAGTTGTGTAGAATAGGTTATGTGTAAAGGTTCACATTTGGAGGTTATGATTATATTGTGAAGAGAAATAAATAGAAATAAAGACACGAAAAGTTTGACCTGAGACTAATTTAAAAGTATTGAATTGAAACTAATAAAAATTATCCATCATCCGGGAATTTTTATCAAATAAAAAACATTGTTATTCGTGTGCTAGAGAAGCAAACCGCAGTCGATTTCAAAACGACCGAAATTTGAGTATGAAGGAATTATTCTAAAATATTCTGAAATACCTAAAAAGTAAAACGTTACACGAAAGTTTAAAAAAATCAGAATCAATCAGAAAATCTGATAAAATAGTAAACGATCAAATGTTCTAATCGATTCAAATTTAAGAAATTCGCTTAATTCAATTTGGTAGGATAGGAAGCAGATTACGACGCAGAAATCGATAATTGTGGAGAGCCACTAATTTTATGCAATTAAAATGCAAACTTATTTGCAGCTAATAAAGAAATTATCTAACACTGTGTCTGATGAAAATTTTTGTGTTTTATTCAGCTACATATCATATATGGTTATAGAATTTATAAACTTTTAAAAATCAATCAAAAATAAAAATTTTAAGCCAAACAATGCATGATATGAAAAAAGTCAATGGAAGGAAAACATTGCTCTTTGAAAGCCCTAAAATATGATTTCTTTTATCGAATTCTTAATAGGACATCTCGTTTTGTTTTTATTTATTGAAAGAAGTATGCAAAAAAGCTAAAATTCCAATATTACGCGGAAAAATTCCTGATACGTCGAAAATCTAAAAGAAGACTTGCAGGATATTTTGTTTTGATTATTAAAATAATATGAAAACATAAGTACATACTGCGATCTTAAAGAGATCTTTTTGAGAAAGTTTTATTCGGCGGTCGTATCGCGAAAGTTTGTTTTTCTGGGTACAAAAAAACTCTTCTAATTTTTTAACTTAAAAAAAATTAATTGCGTAAGAATTAGAATATTTGTAATATTTTTTAATATTCATATTATTTTAAAAGAAATATTTTTTAAATAAAAATGGTAGGTAGTTTAGAGAAAGAAACTCTTAGTACTATAATAGAAAAAATATATATTAGATATGAGATGAAAAATTTAAAACCTTGCCACCAGAAAAAATTGAAGTAGAATATAAAAATTTCTTCAAAAAAGCTTTCAGTGGCTTCTCTATGAATAAAATTGGACAAAATATCCATTTGTATATTAGAAAAATGTTAATAGATCAAAAGTATTTCCTTGATTTCAATTATTTTGACTATTTTTTTATAAAAATGTTGGTGAGTTTTTGTTTAGACAACTTTTTTCACAGGTTCATTATAAATTAACAAGCACAATAAAACTTTCGAAGCATCTTTGAGCACTTGTCAACTTTTTATATTGATGCTCAAATTTTATCACAGATGTGCCAGTTTTTAACAGACAGAAACTCCATTTCTTGCTATGTGGTCAGTTTTTCCATTGGTACAATATTTGTAAAATGAGAATTGATATTTTGTAATTTTTAAATTTCAATAAATTGCATTCTTCTTTAGCAATAACATTAAGCACGATTCATTTTAATAATAAACACGAGAGAAAATAATAAAACAAATTGAATACTGTTCAGGAAAAATATCCTTGAGTATTGTGATCATTTTTAATCACTCAGAACAATTTCTGAAAAATCAAGTTGGTCGCAGCTTGTATTGAGGAGATGAATTTTCACCTAAAAATATAAATCTTTTAAAAAAATGATTTCTGAACAAAGTGATTCAATCAAATGTTTCAAAGAAAATAGTTTAAGGCTCTAGAAAAGAAGAATGATTATTAACCAAAAATTTCCTAAATTAATAAAATCTATACTAAACCGGATGGATTTTAAAACAAATAGAGAAATTTTTCAAAAAGTAGTTGAATTTTCACCCAAAAAGGATTTCAGTATAATTTTTAGGATCAAAATATGAATTTTTAAACCAAAAAATATGTTTATACGAAATATATTTTATTCTAATTCAAAAAAAAACATTTCTAACAAAAAAGGATACATTTTTTTAAATAGTTGATTTTTCTACCAAATAAATGCAATTTTATCCAAGACAGATTAAATTTATACTAAAACACATAAATTTTTAATTTTTAATTATCAAAACCATAGACGTTTTGCAAAAAGTAGTGGAGTTTTCATCTAGAAAATATTTCAACAACAAAATATTAAATTTGAGCGAAAAGTAAGTGTCTTACGAAATATTTAAATTTTTAACAAAAAAAGCAAAATTATCAACCAAAAAGTATGACTTCTCAACAAAGTTGTTGAATTTTCAACCAAACAGTTGAATTTTTATTCAAGCAAGATGTAGTTTTTGCTAAAACAGGTGAACTTCCAAATCAAAAAGACAAGATTTCAAAAAAGAGTTGAATTTTCAATCGAACGTGTGCATTTTTATTCAAGAAAGGTGAAATTCGTTTTAAAACGGATTAATTACAACAAATTTTTAATATTTTAATTGTCATCCAAAGAGGGTTCCAGTTCACTTCCAAACATCAAAATATGAATTATAAACAATAACTTAATTTTCTGCTAAATAGACGAATCTTCATCCAGAGAGGATGACTTTTTAAGAAGATTGCTAAATTATAAGCCAAACAATTGCATTTTTGTCAACGACAAATAAGAATTCTACTTAAACAGGTTAATTTTTTAATAAAAGAGAACAATTTGAAAAAAGGAGTTGAATTTTCAGCCAAAATGATTTACTTTAAATTTTTGAACAAAAAATATTCAATATTTTTACCAGAATAGATTAACTTTTGAATGAAAAAGACAAATTTTCAAAAAAAATAGTTTTTAGGCTCAATTCACCTAACCTGAATTAACAGAAATTTATTGAACTACACGTAAGGCTCTGGAAGCAGATTTTCCCCGTAGCAAATGTGTGCTACATCGAATGGGTCAACTTGAGCCTAACCTAGAAATAAATCCAACCTAGCCTAACCTAACCTAACATAACCTCACGAAACACAATTAAACTGATTGTGTTGTCCCGTTGTCGATACCGTTTGAATCAGCTTGGGCTTAACCTGCAAAGAGGTCAAACCTATCCTAACTTAAAAAAACCTAACCTAACCTAACTTCACATAACACAATTAAACTCATTGTGTTGTCCCGGTGTGTTTGCGGTACCGTTTCATTCAGCTTTAGCTTAACCTACATAGAGGTTTAACCTATCCTAACCTAACAAAACCTGACCTAACCTAACCTAGCCGAATGAAATTCAACCACACGTGTAGCTATGTAAGCGTACGGTTCTCAGTCTTAAATGTGTGCTATATTTAATAGGTTAACTCAAGTAGAATGGACCCCATTTCAATTAACCTGACAATGTTTGTATCAATTAAAATGTAGAACTGTAACTTAAACATGCAAATGAATAAGAGTTTTATTCAAAACTTTTTTCTCTCTGTTTTTCTTAAACTTAAGGGATATATGTATACTATATTTCGTGTTTACATATTATCTTGCTTTTTATCGTAATTAAATTGATTTATAGACCTACTTTAGTCTATTTTCTGCCTGCTATAACGTGTCCTTTTTTCTTCGAAGGAACGATGCAAAGGGTTACGCTTACGTTTAAGATCTACATTCGCTTCCCTTTTCAACATCTAGAAAAAATCAGCCATCATGACCTCATTCCATCTACCCTGATATCGTTGTTCCATCACTTTTATGTCTTGATGAAAACGTTCCCCTTGTTCTTCGATGAAATCACCAACATTTTCTCGAAACTTATCCAGATGGGAATCTAGAAAGTGAAGTTTTAAATTCATCAAGCAACCTAACTTGTTGTAGTTTCTTATCATTTTCGCAACAATATTCTCGTAGTCTGAACTTTTTATGTTACTGCAGAAATTTGCGTTTACTGCTTCAAAACTTTCCAAAGCGTCCATTTCAATTTTCGTCATGTGGCTCACGAAATTAGTATCTCTTGTCAATATTCGAATCTGTGGTTCATCAAAGACTCCTTCTTTCAATTTAGCCTCTGGACCATTAGGGAATTTAAGGGATATATACTTATAGCATTGTCCATCTTTGTCTAACACCTTGAAAAATTGCTTCATGAGCCCAAGCTTCATGTGGAGGGGTGATAGTAAACTTTTTTCTGGATCAACGAGGCTTTGGTTGATGATATTATGAGAACCAGGTTTGAATGAATCTCTTAAAGGCCAATGATTTTTTCTGTAATGATTGGCTCGATCTCTGCTATTCCACAGGCATATAAAGCATGGCTCTCTCGTGAAACCCGATTGTTTCCCTAATATTATTGTTATGATTTTGAGATCACCACCTATTTTCCATATGTGGTTCGTGTAATGAACTTTTTCAAGAAGCATTTTAACATTGTTATATTCTTCTTTGATGACACATTTTTCTTAAAGTGGTTCATTAGTCCGTTAACGTCAGTGCAGTACACTAAAGACGTCTCTTCGTCTTTAACGAAAAACTTCCTGAATTCTTTGTCCCTGTCGCGAGAGAATTAATCTTTTGTCTTTGGCTCTAGAAGATTTCTTCTTTTTAGAAATGAAGCGGCAAATTCAGCGCCGTCTTTCGGTTTGTGTAGAGTACTTGCGGTACTTTTCGTTGTTTGAATTTTTCAGACGATACAACATAAGTCTGCAGGAATTGCAAATGACGTGAGGAACCCATTTTGTTTTTTAGTGCAGCAATTTACGGTTAAAACATTTTTCGTAAAGACTTTTCACTTCCTCGTCGATTGATTTTCGCAAACTGCTCACTTCATATTTACTGCAAATGTAACAGAATGAATCTGAGCTATT
>NC_046664.1:3909343-3925246 GCF_010883055.1 Belonocnema kinseyi | reverse complement strand
TTTACCCAGGGACTCAGCCAATGTGGATCCGTTGCCCACCGTCACCACGTGGAGGTGCCCTGGTTACAGACACAGGCGAATAATGCTAGCAACAAGCGGTTAGAAAACTCCAGACATTTACTGTTATTTATGTCAAAATATGAAAGTACGCAATAACAGTGTTGCCAGCGTAATCGGTTAGGTTAGGTTAGGTTTTGTTAGGTTAAGATAGGTTAAACCTCTATGCAGGTTAAGCCGAAGCTGAATGAAACGGTACCGCAAACACAACGGGACAACACAGTCAGTTTAATTGCGTTACATGAGGTTAGGTTAGGTTAGGTTAGGCTAAGTTAGATTTATTTCTAGGTTAGGCTCGAGTTGACCCAATCGATGTAGCACACATTTGCTACTGGGAAAATATGCTTCCAGAGCTGTACGTGTAGTTCAATAAATTTCTGTTAATTCAGGTTAGGTGAGGTCAGGTTCTGTTGGCTGAATTCATGTCAAATAAGTTGATATCAGGCAAGGGTTGATCCTTCACAGTTGTCGACATGTTTTTGAAGTGAAAATTTGCATCACTGGAATTATTTTGAAATTTATTTGCCTCAGTGAATGATTTTTCATCATTTTTTGAGGTTATGGCTAAACCATGACGTGATGGGTGATTTTCGATACCGAATTTGAATTCAGAGCCCCAAAATCCATAGGAAGACGTGTGTCTTGTTACCAGATCCGCACACTTTTTTTTGTCTGGCTGTGTTATTTATTAAAAAATTATTTTATTGATGTATAAGAAGAGTTTTTCATTGACTTTCAATTCTGAAAGTATATATTAATTGTTAAGGCTTTTACTGCTAGCAAATAGATTCAGGTATAGATGTGAGCTCAAAATCCCGCAGCGTTAGAAATTTTGTTTGTAACATGATATTTGAAAATTAAAAATAAAATTATTTCTTGCAAAAAAGATCCTACTCCATCTTCACTCCATTGAAGATTCTTAACTTGATCGATATTATGTAGGTTTTCTGCCTTCATGGTTTGGTGGGTTGATCTACTGTCGTTAAGGCACAATCTCTGATGATATAGCAGATAAATTAATTTTTTTTTAATATTTGAAAATGTCATAAATATATGTATTCATTCTAAGCAGAGCCATTGAAAACAGTAGGTTTAGCATGATCGTATCACTAGTTGGACCGATCTTCAGCCAACAAGTTTGGACAGAGTTTTTTAATGTCGTGGCGACTTTGGACTGACCTGAAATTTGCACATCGTTAAATATTGTATCATTTTTGAAATTAATCTATTAACATTTTGATCAACACATTATTTAGGACGTTATTGCCAAATAGATACCTCCTGACTATTTTTCAGTTATTAGAATGAATAATAAAATTAGATAAGAGAATAATCATATAAAATAGATTTATCAGAAAAAAGTCTTGTTTGGTGAGGTGGTCTGATAAAAAACTTAGAAATCTGCGTGAATATGTTTTTTGTGGAAGCAATTTGTTATCATATAGTTTGAATCTCTCATTATTTCAAGATTTAAAACATTTATAGAATAATTCTCTGCATTACTATTTCATTACTATTCCAGATAATATAGCCGATATTAGCTATCTCATGGTAGTTCCAAAACATTGCTTAGAAAAAACATGACCTGGAATTTAAAAAACCTTTTTAGAATCAATGTTACACAGTAATACAAGAATCCGAATTTCAGTAAAAATGGCGCTTAACTTTCAGATGTAACGAACAGGATCATTCGCCAGTTGAAAGTCAACTGGTGATTATAACATAACTTTAAGTAACGAGCTTGTTTGAAAATCAACTGCTTTATCTACGTAAAATGTACTTTATACATTAATTTAAGACAGAAATATTGTTGACTTACCGTCAACGCGTGCGTATTAATTTAAATTTATGGGTTAATTTAAGTCAGCTAATTGTTGAAATTCATAAGATTAGGCGCTATAGTTCAGTTTTTAGGAATATGAAAATATTATAAAATTTAAAATTGAATAATTTTAGAAAAGAAATATTTTTGTTAAAAGTGAGCATTGAATACATGATTCGTCTGGGGAATTTTATCCCTTATATCATCTGAACTTGTTTATCGATTATATACACTAAATAAGGGACTTACGAGGTCTGTTCAAAAAATACACGGATTGAGGTCATAAACAAATGTACTTTATTTGGAAGTTACACGTCTGTTCCTCCCTCAAAATACTCTCCTCCCCAACGCACACACTTATCCCAACGGTGTTTCCACTTGTGGAAACAGTCCTGGTACGCTTCTTTTGTGATGGCTTTCAGCTCCTTCGTCGCATTTGCCTTAATCTCCGAAAGAAGAACATTAACCGAGTGTTTGGCCAAAAACTCACGAGTTCTGAGTGTGCTGGAGCGTTGTCGTGATGGAAAATCCAGTTGTAACTTCCTCACAGTTCTGGCCTTTTGCGTCGGATGGCGTCCCTCAGACGTTTCAGTACTTCAATGTAAATAATCTGGTTGACTGTGGAGTCTTGAGGGAGGTACTCGTGGTGAACAACACCCAAAGCATAAAAAAAACTGTCAGCATAACCTTGACATTCGTCCGAACTTGGCGAGCTTTCTTGGATCTTGGGGACGTTTGACCCACCCATGGGGACGATTGGACCTTCGTTTCAATGTCATAACCATAAACCCATGATTCTTCACCGGTTATAATTCGTGACAAAAAGTTGTCATCTTCATCTAAACGATCAAGCAGTTCCTGACAAACCCGGGCGCGATTAATTTTTTGGTCGCCGGTCATCAGGCGTGGCAAAAATTTCGCAGTGACGCGGTGCATCTGCAATTTTTCGGTAAAAATCTCGTAACAAAAATCCAACCGATATCCCACACTCTTCGGCAAGCTCCCTAATGGTCAGACCTCGATTTTCGCACAACAGCGTGTTGATTTTGTCAACATGTGGGTCGTCAGTTAACGTTGAAGGACGCCCAGGAGGCTCAACATCGTCAATCGACTGTCGGCCACCCTTGAAACGTTCATGCCACTTGAAACATGCAGTTCGCTTTATGGAAACATCACCGTAGGCCATGTTGAGCATGGCAAACGTTTCAGTTGCAGATTTTCCGAGTTTCACACAAAATTTTAGAGCAATTCGTTGCACTTTCAGGCTGTCTATTTTACAATCCGACAAACAAAAAAAAAACACTCTTTACTTAAAACCGTGTAGCTTATAAACTAATGAAGATATCTGCGACTGCAATACCGCGTTTTAAACAGCTGATCTGCACGAACTTAGGGACACCAAGCGGATTCTCGTGAAACCAACTCTAGCCGCGAAATTCAAACAGTCCTGGTATTTTTTGAACAGACCTCGTATAATGCATTTTAAGCTACCAGGTACGGAACTTAAATCTTCAACCCTTTTTATATCTTTTTTTATCGCATATGTAAGATTATTTCATTAATAATTCAAATCCGTTGTAGACCTGAGGAAATATATCAAAATAGGAAACGTTGACGAAACTACTACGATGAGCTCAGTGTTGATCGATACTATCCAGCGCTATAGACGCCATATTAGCTACGCTCAGCTGCTCTCTTGGTGCCTCTTCGAAAATCGCCGAAATCCGTCTAAGTGTTTGCGCATCGCATTTCGCGCACGTCTTTCTGCCAGGACAAATTGAATTTCAGAGCGGGCGAATGAAAATCATCCTAAACTGAACATAATTGTCAGTTGATCATCATATTACTCGTATACCAGATAGGAGACACTGCACTGAAGTTCCATTTCTGGTTGAAATTGAGTGTAGTGAATAATGATGTTATATTTTGAAAACCCATGATAGAATTATGAGAATTGTAATATTACAAGCACGTACAATATATTTGAAAATAATCTTATGCAAAAATTAGAGATATGTTATAGAACTATATTCACCAATAGAATTAAGGATCCCTAATAAATTTTGTTTTGAATGCAACTAATTAATTAATTAACTTATTACTGGAGGTATGCACAAAACATTCAAAAATTATATTAATTGTCAATTACTGCGGCAATGAGTTTAGAGTAATAATTCAAACTACTTAGCGGTTGAGCGAATTTAAGAACTATAGTAAATCCGTTAAATATCATTTATGGTACTGTAAACTCAATAGGAAATCAAAACTCTAAAGAGATAGGAGCCTCAAACAAGAGCTCCATGGCTAACACGTCATAAACAGGTCTTTTACGTTTGTTGTTAATGTTACATAAAGGAAAGTTTAGGTTAACTTGTAACCTACTGTCAGTTAGAGTACTGATCACCTGTCAGAGATTAAGGTTATTGGCAGGTTATTAAGCACTGGAGAGTTCAACGAATCTGGAAAGTCATCTAATAGCCAACATCTGGATTCCACACCAAATAGATAATATGCTTTTGATTTATTATCCTGTAGTGCCTTGTTTTTATTAACATTTTGATGTTTTTCAGCACATGCGCTGTGGATGAGATTCCCGCTCGTATAAAAATGCTGGAAAATACAGGATCAAGTGCCCATGCAGAACCTAGAGTTTCAAAGGTGGTTTTTCACTGAAAGCTTATTATAAAAAATATTTATGCATAACCAGGTGTAAACAGGCCTTTTGAAATAATTTGTTGAATTGTTATATTTTTCAATTATAATACCATTCCGATTTCACAGATAATTTTATATTTGTAAACATTTAAGACAACTTATAGAATTCTCAACATGTGAAAATAAATTTTTTAAGATTTTCAGTGCTGCTGTAACTATTTGAAATAAAAATAATTTAAGTTCTGATTTACGAAGTGTTTAGTTGAAAAAATTTTATTTGCTCAATTTTAAATGTTTCCAGCTCAAAGTTGCCTAAAATAATAAAATTGTAAAGGTCATCGATTGATTCTTTAATTTTATATTTTTGGGATTGAATATGAATCTTTGAACTCTATTATTTATAAAAGTAAACAATTCTTAATTTTGCAGTTTATCTCTATTTTATTTGAACAATACTTGCCC
The DNA here is from genome assembly GCF_010883055.1 of Belonocnema kinseyi. Taxonomy (NCBI): domain Eukaryota; kingdom Metazoa; phylum Arthropoda; class Insecta; order Hymenoptera; family Cynipidae; genus Belonocnema; species Belonocnema kinseyi. The sequence continues at coordinate 3,920,250 of NC_046664.1, read as the reverse complement.
AAATGTTTTATGTAAAATATTGCATGAGCACGCGACTTTTCTCAAATTCAGAAACCCGCTATTTAATCTCTGAATCTGATGGAGAATAGTCTTTCAGTGTGGAATCCATTTCTTCTTTAATTAAAAGTTGTATAGAATACAAGCTAGAAATTAAACCTACTGGCACCATCTCTAGGTCAGGCCGGAATTTTTTCACCCCACCCTTAATATAAAAAAGTTAAGAAAAGAAAAACTTTGATTTTTAAAAGCCCTTCAAGATAATCATAACAATTCTCTGTACTTTTAAAAAAATCAGAAATTTGAATTCTGATTGCGCAAAAAATATTTAAAATTCAAAAACTGCTATTTTGTGGTCAAATTATGCAAGCAACGAAAAAAAAAGAATAAACAAAAATTGTGATTCCAAAAAATATGAAATAATTTCTTAAGAATCACTTCTTTATAGGACGAGTAGTTCTTGTTTTGTTTGTGAAAAATGAGACTGAAAATAATAATGAGAAATTTGTGGATAAACGATGAACAGCACGAAAACAAATTAATGAACAAAAGTTGTTCACCCAAAATAAACATATAAATTTGTTCTAATTTATTACTTTCCCATAATTTTTGATTGGTCAAACATTATAATTGTCAAAAATTTGACACCACTACATCAAATTTCAAACCATACGACGCAACATTCGAAAAAAAGTCTGACAGAGAAATTATAGCCTTTAAAAGATCCTAGACAATTTGCTAATACCATTCATCAATAGAACTCGTCATTGTTTGAGGATTCTTAGCTTTTTCTTTTCATATTCATATTTTTCTTTTATCTGTAATAAATTATATGGAAATATAAATCCCATTTTTAGCTGAACAAGGCGAAATAGAGTTAAATTCTTGAAGGAATGATTGTAATTTTTCATTTATTTTGAGGTAAGTCAGAAAATAAATATACATTGACAAATGTGTCAAACATCTAGCACGTAGCACCAGTTTCCCAATGAAAATGTATACCTCGAAGCCTATAGAGCTTTGAGCAACTTAGTATTGAACTAAACACATTTAATCACGTTGAAAAATCAGAACACGAAAACATTTTCTGCATAACACTTCTTCTAATTCATTGGATGACTTTGAGGATTATGTTTAAGATGTTGTATTTTAAAATAAAGTATGATCGGGCGAAGGCGGCCTACTGGAACTTCCCTTATTTCACACTTTGTTAATTGAGTAACCGTTCCGCTTCGCATGTTTATTTTTACCCGTCCTCTGACGCCGGTGCCAGAATTATATGTATATATTGCTGCAAGAGAATTACTACTCTCCAATATTGCCAAGACGTCGTCAGAAACTGTTGTTAATACGATTAGTTCTTGAATTGGTAGAGGTCCATAGTGATTCTTTTCCTCATGAAATAAAATTAATTTATCCGTAGGAAAAGTGTATCTTTGTAGTAAAAATATCTGGTGCGTATTCTGTCTGGGAATAAGACGAATGAACTGAAGCTGGCCAAGGTCATATCCAGATCCGTCAGCAGAAGGAAGCCGCGTAGGTAGACTCATGTGCCTAGAAAAAAAGTAGACCTGGAAACAAGTGGTGTCACGGGTGGAGGACGGGACCTGGCAGAAGAATACCATGATAGGGGCGTCATTAACTGGGCATGAACGTTTCTGAATTTTCATGAGGTTTTATGTGATTTTGTGCATTAAAAGGAATGTTTTGCATATTCAATTTTGATAACAGAAACTTTTCAAATATTTGCAGTGTTCTACAGCTTATTTTCTATTTTTTTCCCCGCGCACTTACCTATGACAGCGATGTATATGCTCCACTCTATATCCATATAAGAGTTGGCGATTGGACCCTACTGGAACTTCCTTGATTTCATCTACGCTCATTGGAATAAGCTTGCCGTTTTTCATGTTGATTTTGACCCGTACTTTAGAGTGAAACTTAGTATCGTATCTATATATTCCTGCAAGAGTATCAGGACTGTCTAATATTGCAAAACAGTCCCCATCGAATGTTGATAATACAATTTGTTCTTGTGTTGGTATAGGCCCATACTTATTCAAGCGTTCGAGAACTTGAATTGTTTCATCGGCAGGAAAAGTGAATCTTCGAAGTTCGAATTGCCGTTGTGGATTTTTATAAGGAATAAGCCGAATAAATTCAAGTTGATCAAGTCCATAGCCAAGTACGTTAGAAAAGGGAAGTGTGGTAGGTGAAGTTCTATTCACGGCTGGAGGAGAGCGTGACCTTAAGCGAGCAAGAGGTTCGGCATCAGAAAAAGACCTGATCGAAGAACGCGGTGTGGCAGGTGGATGTTGTCTGTCAAAAGCAGAAGATGATGGGTCGCGACGAGGAACACAAGGAATAGGAGCACCATTAGGCAAACATTCAAACTGTGAGCTTATCTCTGCAAGCAAAAAGAGGCGATTAATGCCTGGGTTTATGATATAGATTTATGTGATGACAAGATTCAACAATAACTTCCAGAGGCTCCAGAAAAATTCAGATTAAGTAGAAATATAAACAATGCATAATGCGGTATAAAAAATAAGCAGTAGTGTATACAATCAGAAACAATAAAAAATATTGCGTAATATAATTCGCAAAAAATTGATGTTTAAGTAAAAAACTGAATCGCTAAAATAAAAATGACAGCCGGAAATTAATTGTCATTTGACTGTTCGTATCATTGTGAAATATGTGTAGAAGTATATACATGTTACGAAGTAAAATAAACAAAAATAAAGAGATGAAGCGTTGTACCAAAGTATTTAATTCAAACCTATAAAAATTATCTCATCATCTGACAATTTTTATAAAATAAAAAGCACTATTTTTCGTTTGGTATCGAAGCAAACACTCCGTCGTCATTTTAAATACACAAGCACTGACAAATCTTTATCAGATTGTGTAGGCAGTATTAGAGAAATCAGGGGCGCAAATTTCAGAATTTGAATAGGGATTAATTGAAAATAAATCAATAAAATATTGTTGAAAATATGTTATATTAAAATATTACTATGAAGGCAAAAATCAGGCCTGCACGAATTAAGTACGTATTCTTTCAAGAAAGGTAACAATAGCTGACGAGTCACGTGACTCCATCGACCGCTGTTATTTCCAAAGAAAAGCCACGATCGTGGTCCGGTCAAAATCGCTGCGCTTAAAAATGGAGAGAAACATAATCGCGGAACCCAAATCTGGACCGGATCGTGCCGAGTATCGGTTGAACTCTGGGCATAGTTCAACCCAGTATCCCAGGTGCAAAATTCGGTTGAATGCCTAAACTTTACCATCGGCCCAAAGTCAGTCCTGCCTTTAAACCGATCGACGGTAAATAGAGTTTGGTCGACTAAGGTGCTTTTAAGCCGTGGCGGGCAAAAGAAAGAATTTTTGGTCTAATTCTGGCCCAACTTTGGGCAAAATATAGAAAGAACTGTGGCAGATTGGTCGGTGCGAGCGCAAGAATACGGCTTCAACCAGAAACTTCAATATAATAGTAAACGATAAAGGGCCAATTTCAGCAACTTTGATTGAATCCATTATTAACTAATCATGATTATTTTTTAATCAGCGTTAACCAGCGATGCGATCTACCAAGCAATTTCAACCTCTGGTTAGCTAATCATATACTTTGTTCGTAATAAGCTCGAATTTCTAGGTCTTTCTGTTGTAACGGCGACTTTGATTGATTAGAACGAAATTCTTCATGAACACTCGGCGCCATATTAGCATCTGATAAGATTCCCAAAGTTTGAGGTTACGAGTGTTTTCAGCGGCAAGTGTAATAAAAGAGAAGTGGCAGTTGTGTCTGAATATTCGTGGCCTTCTCTGAACGTGGTTAATCATTTCATCATCATCAGATGAGGATAAAATATCATTGTAAAACAGAGTCATATTTCCTTCCTGTATACTGCACTCACTGCACTTGCACTTGAACCATGATTAAAAGAATGGTGGAACGCAAAGTATTGATTAAATAAGGTTAATCAGTGATTAACGATTTAATCAGAGTAGGTGAAATCGGCCCTAAATGTGCTAATTGATTCAAAATTGAAAAAATACGCTGAATTGAATTAGACAGGATAGAAAGTTTAAAAAATTAGAGATATCTTATAGTATTATATTCACCAATAGAATAAAGGATGACGAATACGGTGAAGGCCAGATTATAAACGACCCTCATTTTTTGAAGTTAAAAGTGAAACTGATTTGTAAGCTAATAAAGAGAATTTTCCTAAAAATTTATCAGTTCAATATTTTTGTGTTTTATTAGACTATATATCATATATGGTATCTTGACTACCTCAAAAAAGGTTAGTTCAGGAATAATAAGGCAGTTATTTGTTCGCATACTTGATTCTCATCGGATTTTTTTTCTTATCGCTCTAGTGATAAAATTTCAGTAAATACAGTAAAGTTCCACCAATTCCAATGGCTCTGGAACGTGCACAAATAATTATTCTGAGACAGGGATCCGGTATGGAGGTTTTACTCTGGTTCTATTTTTCTCCTCGTCCTTACGAAACTAGGAACAGTGGTGTTTTTACAACTCATGTACGGCTGTAAAACATTCTTTAAATATTTCTAAACCGAGTTGGACTGTAATTATACCTGGCCAAACAATTTTAGATCCGACTTAAATACCAATTCTCGCATAGGGTTTGGTTTATGAGTTGACTTGTTATTATACTACAATGTTTTACATCCGAGAGTGTTTGAAATTGAAGAGAATTGTCTTAATCTCAATCTTCTTAAGATTTCTTTTACTGAGGAGAATTTGGATAAGGAGTTGAAATTATTTTCTGTTCTAGAATTTCGTAGCTTACCTGAGTTGAATTTATTTATCCTTATTTCGTACCTGAGCTAAATAGTTTAGCTCCGAGAGGAAAATTTTCTAAGTGTTACTGAAAGAAAACGTTAGCCTGGAATGCAAAGTTTATGCTACATTTTTCGTGGTAATTATTAATAAACAAAAAAGGGAAATATTGACTAAACGTATATTATTGAAAGTTCATATGTCTATCTAAAATGTTATAAACTGGTTACATCATACTACATTTTGATAAAATTGGTTCATTTATTATTTTGAATTTTTGAATTACAAACATTTTGAATAATAATATATTATTACAAATTTTGTACTACAAATTTGGTAAAACAAAAAATTACCAGAGTACGAAAATGAACAGTTTGAGTCAAATAACGCAACCCCCAACCAACCTGATTAAACGAAGTTTTGTGGCACTGTCGTTGTAACTAGATTCTCCAGTATAGACGCGTTGAGAGCCTCTTTTAGTAAATTATAATGAGATTATTAATAATGAAAAAAATATATAATTAATTGAGAATAATTAATAAATTCATTGATAAATTTAATTAATAAAGTTTTTTTTAATTTGCGATATCGTTATAACTATAAAAAAGGTTTGATGTTTAAAAGATCCAGAAGCCGAAATTTGGAGTACGGAAATAGAAATCTTTTTTTCTATATTTCAAATTAGGGTTTGATTGTTTCCATAAATAAATAAATGTGATGAACAGACTGGTGATTTTTTCTGCGTTGAAATTTCCTAAATTTCATAGAGTAACATTAATTAAAGACAGTCCAAAATTATATAATAAACAAGAACATTTATTATAAACAAATTATTTGTTCAAAGAAGGTTTTCTACGATTTTTCATAAATTTACATTTTTCTAAAGTAATATTTCAAGGTATTTGAATAAAAACAATATAATAATGAAAAAATTTCTTCGTGAAATTATTATTGTTAATGTTATAAAGAAATTTTAAAACAAATGCATTTATGAGGCATTTTTCGACTTTTCCAATTATTTTGATATTTGATGCATTTATACGGAAACAGGGAATCATTTAGAAACTTTATTCGATAAAAAGTATTTTATTGAATTTGGTTTTCAACTCTCAGTCTCAGGTACAACTGTAAAAGATTCGATGAATACTTATACAATCATACAAATAGAAACGAAGCAGGATTTTAATTTGTCAACCATACCTGGCTACGTACATGAACAAACATACAAATTTACTGATTATATTATAGAACCTCGGTAAGAACATCATCTTTTATGGAAAATTTAACTACTAATTAAATAGAAATGGATAAAAATGCTATAAATAAAACACTATAGAGAATTTTTTTTGCGTGAACAAATAATGTTGCTTTTAATTCGTTTTATTAAATATTCATTTCCCTACAAATAACTAATTAGTTCATGAGAAATTCAAATTCCAAATTAATTTGATTTATATGTATTTAGGGCAAAAGCAGTTAGTTTTTCGAAAATTAAATTATAAATCGGTAAAATTAACCTCTACTGTGTACTAAAAAAATTTATACATTGATTAATCGCCGATTTAACTTATAACATGATGCATTTATCAGGCTCTTAGACTGGGGTTATTGCTAGAGAAATTGAGATTATTGTTTTTTATTCTAATTTACTTCTTTTTTTGTTAATCATAAATTAATTGTACATGTGGCGACATAAAGCAGCTCTTCAATTTTTATTCTGATCTTTGTAATTTTGATTTACACTCGTTGAGGATTTGAAATACAATAGAGAAAATTATTTTTCATTCTTCTGCATTCAAGTTAATACTAGTTATCCCCTGTTTAAGGAGCTATTTGCATCCGTACCTCTCATGTTGAAATTAACCTTTGGAAAGAAATTTGGGAGACTAAAGAAGGTGTAGCATTCTTAGGATTAAGTAATCTCAGGGAGTGGAAATCATGAGGATTTAAAATCATTCCGGACCGACTACAATAAGATCCTTCAAGGTACGTAACTATCGCCTCCGATTTGGGTTTCAACTCTTTACCTGCCTCACTCATAAACGGTCTGTTTCGAACTTTGAGCAGTTACCACGCATCTATTTCAACTCACTCCTGGATTCGTATCGGGTCCCTGTTCTGAGGCTAAATTGGTCCTCATCTCTACCGCCTATCGGAAGTTATTTTTATCAAGTGAAGCTCATTGGTTGCCACATTCTGGTATAGATGAGGGCGCTCTAAGCAACTTTTAAACTGCGCATGTGCAAATATATTATAAACGTATATGGGGTACGAAGTGTTAAAGTGGGGAATTACGAGGGTAGTTCAAATATGATCGAGACAAACGCTGTAGATGGCGCGCATGTATGCTTTGAAGATCGTGGCTTGAGTATGTGATGTCTGGGTCCCTTACGAATAGCGTGGCGTAGTTTTCGTCGGGAGCGCATGTTTCACGCGCATGCTATGACTATAAGTGAACGTCAAGTGCCGACTACCGTTGCGCAAAGTATTGTCATTCATTTTTAGTGCGGGAAGGCGTAAAAACACTGAAACCGTCGAGAATGATCCGCATGATCGTCAACCGCGAACCAGAATGACACTAGACATATTCGCCGCGTAGAACAAATGATTTTGGAGGAGCGTAGCATGAATGTTCGAGACATTTCGGCTGAACTCGGCATCAGTCCAGATTTATCAACCTGGGACTGCTACATGTTTGGACCACTGAAAGAAGCCCTCGGAGGTCAAAGATTCAACACCGACGACGAGGCAGAGGAGTTCGTACGCGCATGGCTGTCCGAGTTGCCCAAGGAATTCTTCGATACCCGCAAAAAATAACTTCCTGAAAGGTGGGCAAAATACGTAACTTGTGAGGAAAAATACTTATAAAAACTGTGAATTTTTTCGATAGTAAATAAACGTGTCAGAGTATTTGTCTCGATCATATTTGAACCACGCTCGTATCTATATAGGACCTTACATTTTTTGCCTAATCGAGGTGCTGCTCTTGCCGTACTACGAAGTCGAATTCTGGTTTACTCATTGTTTGTAAAATATAACGGTAAAAAAGTAGAACGATCTTTTGAGGTTAGAAAGGTTTGACATGTATTATTCAATTTATTCAGATCTGAAGCTTGAACCAGGTTCTCTGTACACGTCTTTTTTCAAATTGAACTAAAATTGATCAAAAAGATCTCTTTTAGATTGCAGTATTTTTATGCGTCTTCATATTCTGATTTTTCTACTTAATTAAGTATAGTCAATTTTTGATAATTCATCTGCTATCGTGTTCTACATAATTTTATCACAAAATTGAATTTTTTCTTTATTTTTTGTGTAATCAAAATTTGTATTTTCGATTTTTCGAGATAATCCAAAACCTTATTATGATAATCTTGTAGGGCTTGCAAAAAGAAAAGTTTTTCTTTGCTTGTATTTTTTTATTTCGTGCGTTTTTTGGCTGCAAATTTTGATTTTCGGTTGATATTATAAATTTTGAAAATTCTATATCTCTAAGAATTTTCTTTTTATCAAAACAAGTCATGAGGATAAATTATTGGTTCTTTTTAATACTATAAATATCTTGACATAGAATTTTCAAATTCAGAAAAAAGTGGTATCAAAAATTTTTTAAATGGGCTCACTTTTTGAATTTTAATCAACGAATTCATCTTTTCTTTTAGGACCTAAAAAAGTGTAGCAAAGGTGGATTTGATACGATTATTTTTTCGAGAGTTATCGTGTTTATGGACGGACGGCCGGACGGACGGGCGGACAGAAAGACAGACGCCATCGTAAAAACTTGATTTTCGGATTTGGGGGATCTTGAAACGTGGAGATCCGTTGAAAAACTGTGATGTGAAGTTTCCGGCAATTCTAATACTTTCTCAATCATATATGATGAGAATGTAAAAAACTCTACCAACTCAAAATACGCCTCAGTTTCAGCTATGCGCTCCTCATTTGAGTAAAAACGCTTACCGGTGAGCCATCTGTTTAGGTTAGGGAACAAGTAATAGTCGCTGGGGACCAGGTCTGGTGAATACGGTGGCTGAGGAACCAGTTCGAAGCCGATTTCATGCAATTTTGCTTGTGCAACTAAGCATGAATGAACAGGCGCATTGTCGTGATGATAAAGCGGTTTTTTGTTCTTCAAATGCGGTCGTTTTTCGGCGATTTCGATTTTCAATCGGTCCAATAATGATGAATAGTATGCTCCGGTTAGGGTTTTACCTTTTTCAAGATAGTCCACGAATATTATGCCATGTGCATCCCAAAATACGAAGGCCATAACCTTTCCGAACCATTGTTGCGTTTTTGGACGCTTCGGAGCACTTTGGCCCGGTGGAACCCACTGTTTTGCCTATTGCGTTGACTCAGGAGTGTAGTAGTGGATCCAGGTTTCATCCGTGGTTATGAATCGGCGCAAAAACTCGGTCCGCTTACGCGAAAATAATGCCAGATTCTGCTGGGAAGTTGTCACACGAATTCGTTTTTGGTCCACTGTGAGCAAACGCGGCACCCATCGCGCGCAGAGCTTCTTCCTGCCCAAAACTGAATGCACGATATTGCCCACACGTTCCAATGATATGCCTACAGCATTAGCTACCTCTCTCAATTTCACTTTGGGATCATTCAACATCATATCATGGATTTTTTCGACATTTTCTGGTGTAGTGACCTCTTTTGGGCGCCCAGATCGTTCAGCATCAACTGTGCTCGCACGGCCACAACGAAACTCGGTAAAATACTTATGAATCGTTCCAATCGACGGTGCAGAATCCGGGTAATACTTATCCAGCTTGGCCTTGGTCTCGGATATCGTTTTCTTGCGAAGATAGTAGTGTTTGTTCAAAACTCGAAACTCAGATTTTTCCATATTAAAAAAAAAACTCGGAGGTTAGTCGTTTCTCAGTGCTGTAACTTGTAAATGCGTAAACATAAATGGCTGAAATTTTGACAGGCGTCATTTGAAGGATCAAGCTCGACGAAAATGGATCACATTAGTGAATACTAATGCCATCTCTTAGAATTTTCAGGTACTTATCAGACTGCCTAATACAAAGTTTGTTTGGAAATGTTATTAAGTTCGAAGAAAATTTAGTGACAAATTTTTTTTCGCTTGAGGCACTCGTGTTTTTTTACATTAATTTGTGTCCCTACGATCAATTTTTATTCTTGGCTTTTGGCGATCTTACCATTTTTGTTATAATTTATAGGTTGGGTCAAAACTAACATATTCTGGGATTCGAAATTGCTACGGCCTGAAAAAGTGAAAAGTTTAATTTAAATGTTAAAAATATGAGACACTCTGAATTATTCAGTTACAAATTAAAATCGTATAAAGTTGCAAGATTATAAATGGACATTTTTTAATACATGAATAATTATTTTAAAACGATTTAAATCGCATAACTTCAGATTAATTTGAAAATAGGAGTATTAAAAATTAAAGTCACGCAAGGTAATTATAACGTCGAAACATAAAAGTCCCAGATTGGAAAACTTTCGACAATTTATAATATTATCGAATTTGAGAATTCCCGACAGCGAATTTCCGAATTGTAAAATATCCGGTCTAGACAAGTTCCTAATTTGAACAATTAGAAAAATATAGTTTGTAAATAAATATTTTCTTAAATAGAATAATAAAATATTTTTATCAAAGAAAAAACTTGTTTAATATTTGAAGTTAAAAAAAATTATCGTTCGATTTTAAAATAACAATAATTTCAAAAATATATAGTTTTTGATAAAAATTTTGTTTGAAAATGTGCATTGTAATTTAGTAAATTACAAAACTATTTTCTTAATTTCTGCAATTCGGGAACTTTCAAGTTTGTATATTTTATGATTGGACAGCATTCAATCTGAAATTTTATTATTCGGGAATTTTGAAATTCCATAATATTGTACAAAGTCCACAATTCCATTATCCAGGAATTTTTAAATTTACGATTTTGAGAATTCGGCATTTTATAATTTCAGGAAGTTTCGGGAATTTTATTGTTCGGGTTGTTCCAGTCGTCCCAAAAATGTTTCAAAATATTTTAAAAGATTTATAAATTTGTAAAAAAATCTAGAAGAGTATGCGGCAATTTCTCGGCAGAAT
>NC_046664.1:3904415-3909243 GCF_010883055.1 Belonocnema kinseyi | reverse complement strand
TCTGAGTCTTCGTCCAGTCTATGCTGAACTTCGTAGACTTCTCTCCAAAATACTTCGACCTCCTCTGATTTGGGTGGGTGTTCGACAGTAACTGGAGGGTCTCGGAAGAGTCGAAATGGGTAATAGAGAAACTGTTGATTTTCTCTGACCCACCTCTCTCACCGCTCTAGACTTCTGTTAACGTCAGCTAGTATCCGTATTTTCTCAAAATAATGCTACCTGATGATCAGCAGTTTTAACTTGTTAAGTGTCTGATAACGGGTCCGGAGTTCGCGCGTAAACTTCCGAACCTTGACGGTAAAATTCCTGCAGGATGTGATGTAGTCAATCTCACATTAAATGCGGAACGCGTACAGTTTTGCCCAGCCTCTTTTTATGGCGAGTTGATGAATTCGTCTTTCGGTATTATGATCAACCGTTGGTTTTGTTTTACGGTTCGAATCGGCCAAATCTCTCGGTGCATTATACACACAACAATTGATAGTCCAGAGATCGAATTCTTAGGAAAAATGTCCTCGAAGCTTGTAAGCCATTTTAGCCAGATCTTTAGGCTTGTGGGAAACCTGGGTGTTGATATTTCTTTAGGTCATAGAGCATCGCTCTTCCTCTATTAGATGCCTGCTCGCGGTTAGTCTTAGCGACGCCTCTCGTTCTCTGTTGGTGGCTTATTCTGGCTATAGTAGAGTAGGCGTTCCGCTTACATAGTCCCATATTTGGAGTACTTCAGCATGGTTTCGCACAAGTAGATGCAAAAAGTGCGATAGCTCCGGGTGTTTCTCGCACCACGAAGCATGCAGCCGTGTGATGTAACCCCGTTCAGAGGCCACACTCGCATCGTAACACTCTAGCAAGTCGCGATTTAGTTGCTCCGTCCACTTAAAGCTCCTGAGATTCCCTCGAACCATCACATTGAATCCACCTTCATTGGCTTCCCCAGCTCTAGAGTGTTTGGCATTGTTGGCCGATCCATTGTCGGGAGCCCTGCGCGTTCTGTTGTTTTGAACCGCACTTACTACAACTATGTTTGGTATTTCCATTGTTGTTCTCACGAGAAGCTATGGAAAGGGGTTCGTCCAACCTTGTAGAGCCCCGGATGCAAGGATAAGGCTGCGTACTCTGAGAGGTCGCCCGATATCCCAGGGTCACCGTTCTAGACAGCTTATCCAGGTGCCATTCAGCTTTCGGCACGGGTTTCACACCTCCGCTTGGGGGTTAATTCCTTCGGGACCACACCTGGACAATTGTCCGCGACTGCCGATTTAGACTTGTAACCATATTTAGCAGAAACCCTTGGTGTAGGGACCCTCCATCCGCAATCCGAGGACGCGTTCGGTGCCTTTGTCATAGGCCCTTCAGTTTGATTCTGAAGGAATCAAACATGGAACAAGATATTTTTCATAAATGTGCCAGTGAAAATCTGTTCATATTATTTTATTTGCCAACGCAAAACTTAATCTGGCTTTAAACTGTCGTCTTAACATCGAAAAAAAAACAATTTTCTTATCACTTAAAATTACACAGCCACACAAAAAAAAGTTTGCGGATGTGGTAACAAGACACACGTATTCCTATGGATTTTGGGGCGCTTAATTCAAATTCGGTATAAAAAATCACCCATCACGTCATGGTTGAGCCATTACCCCAAAAAAGGACAAAAAATCAGAACCACCTAACCTGAATTAACGGAAATTTATTGAACTACACGTAAAGCTCTGGAAGCATATGTTCCTAGTAGCAAATGTGTGCTACATCGAATGGGTCAACTCGAGCCTAACCTAGAAATAAATCTAACCTACCTCACCAATCCTAATCTCACGAAAAACAATTAAACTGATTGTGTTGTCCCGTTGTGTTTGCGGTACCGTTTCATTTAGCTTCGGCTTAACCTGCAAAGAGGTCAAACCTATCCTAACCTAAAAAAACCTGACCTAACCTAACCTAACTTAACTTCACGTAACAGAATTAAACTCATTGTGTTGTCCCGTTGTGTTTGCGGTAACGTTTCATTTAGCTTCAGCTTAACCTACATAGAGGTTTAACCTATCCGATCCTAACAAAACCTGTCCTAACCTAACCTAGCCGAATGAAATTCAACTACACGTGTAGCTATGTAAGCGTACGGTTCTCAGTCCTAAATGTGTGCTATATTCAATAGGTTAACTTGATCTTAACCTACAAATGAATCTAACTAAACATAACCTAACGAAATTTTGCTTAACGCAAAACAATTTAACTTACGTGTTCCCGTTGTAACACAATAAAATTCATTTCATTGTACTACAGGTGATTAAAAATTTAGACGCACATTACTCATTTGAAGAAACTTAAGAAACTTATGTCTAAGAAAAACAGAGAGAAAAAAATTTTGAATAAAACTCTTATTCATCTGCATGTTTAAGTTACAGTTCTACATTTTAATTGATACAGACATTGTCAGGTTAATTGAAATGGGTCAATTCTACTTGTAGTTCTAAGTTTCTTCAAATGAGTAATGTGTGTCTAAATTTTTAACCACCTGTAGTACTATGAAATGAATTTTATTGTGTTACAACGGGAACACTTAAGTTAAGATTTGTTGCGTTAAGCAAAATTTCGTTAAGTTCTGTTAAGTTAGATTCATTTGTAGGATAAGATCGAGTGAACCTATTAAATATAGCACACATTTAAGACTGAGAAGCGTAAGCTTACATAGATACACGTGTGGTTAAATTTCATTCAGCTAGGTTAGGTTAGGTCAGGTTTTGTTAGGTTAGGATAGGTTAAACCTCTATGTAGGTTGAGCCGAAGGTGAATGAAACGGTACCGCAAACACAACAGGACAACACAATCAGTTTAATTGTGTTTTATGAGGTTGGGTTAGGTTAGATAAGGCTAGGTTAGATTTATTTCTAGGTTAGGCTCGAGCTGACCCATTTGATGTAGCACACATATGCTACTGGGAAAATATGCTTCCACAGCTTTACGTGTAGTTCAATAAATTTCTTTTAATTCCGGTTAGGTGAGGTCAGGTTCTGTTAGTCAGTTTCTGTTGTTATGTTAAATAAGTTGATATCAGGCAAGGGTTGATCCTTCACAGTTGTCGGCATGTTTTTGAAGTGAAAATTTGCATCACTGGCACTATATTAAAATTTATTTGCCTCAGTGCATGATAGTTCGTCATTTTTTGAGGTTATGGCTCAATCATGACGTGATGGGTGATTTTTGATACCGAATATAGACATTGCACTCAAAGTTTTATGAGTTTGAATAAAAATATAATATTGTAGAGTAACAAAAATCATAACATATAAAGAATGTAAATTATAAGAAATAATTAGGGAATTAGTGAAAAATATATGAAACCGCAACATAAATTAATTATGGACTTTTATCTGTGGTATTTATTAAAATAATCTTGTTTTGCAAAGTTATAAATGTAAAAATGTTTTAATTGGCAATTAACTTTCAAATTTCAATTCAAATGGTTCTTGTACGAGCTAAGTTATCATCAGTGCGCCTCAATGGGCCTAATGAGAGTTGCTTACAGCACTCCAAGTGGCTGTTAACAAAATATATCGATGGGACTTTGTGGCAGCCATTTACGGGTGGCTGTGTATAGCGGGAAAATGACTATTTCGCCGGACGCGCCGTCTATATTGATGGCGGACAACTAAGCCCGCACCGCATCTACATTTATAATATCTTTGGCAGACTATATCGATGGGTGGTATCGGCGGTTTGCGGTTGGTAGAGGGGGAATGACTCTTTCCTAGAACTGCTGGCCCACGCAATTTCTCAGCTCAGGGGCAAGAGCTGGTTGCGAATATTGCCTCGGAATTCTTTGGAAGGCCAGCAGTACTTATTCGAGTATATTGCGCAATATTATGCATTACAATTGAAAACGGTTCAGACGACCCGATGTTTCGAGGGTACTCATTAAGTAACAAGGCCATCTGAATGCAACACGCGACAGTATGATTAAGCCGCGAGCCGGGTGTAGTGACGTTCTTAGAATCTTTCATAGGCGGCTCTGCTTTTCACGTTTCGATTTACCTTAAGTGATGATGAAGTTTTTATGCAGACTTGCCTTAAAAAAAAAGGAAACCGAGGTAAATGGTATATATTCTGAAGTGACGCGGCTTATAGACACTTAATTTGTACACAGAAATTCTCTAGTATGCCTTTTGCTTCCCCTAGCTTGGATAATACTGGGAAAATTGAAGGTCTTTTTATTTTATCCCTGGCGGACGGCAGGAGACGAATAGAGCCTCTACAAAGTACCCGTAAAGACCCCATTGAGTCCTCATTCGGTTCCTTTCTAAAAAACTAAAAAAAAACAGCAAAATAAATTTTTAAATTGTTTAAATTTTGAAATTTGAAATGGAAACAAGCAGAAAAAATACGTCAGCTTATCTATTAAATAGAAGTGTTGTTTGATACAAGACGTACATAAATCAACCTTCAGTAACTTCCATAGTTAAAAAACACCTGTATTTGAATGCCGAAAGATGTTTGAGAAAAAGAAGTGGGCAGCCAAAAAGCAGAGAAACTCAATTAAATTGATACTCATTTCGAAATGTGTTCAGAAGCTTCTAATTTAAAATTTTTGAATGCATACAATGACGATTGTACCCGGAATATTCTGTTAAACTGATCGTCCCTATCATCGGCTCTCTTGGAGGTGCCAAGCTTTCACCTGCTAATAGCCTAAAAAGCATCCATGCGTGTCAACAATATGCTAGAACATTTGCGGGAAAAATGCAGAAGGCGGTTGTCCTTGGGTCGCTCCATGTTCTTAGGGTGCACGAGGCTTTTGCTGGATCGTCGTATTGATTCCTTTACAGACTGT
>NC_046664.1:3894833-3904315 GCF_010883055.1 Belonocnema kinseyi | reverse complement strand
AGAAGCCATTATACAGGGGTATTTTCATATTTCGCGCCTTTAAAGTTGCATTCGGATCGCCTATTCGGTGAAGTCCGTGCATCTTCGGATCAAATTTATCATAGTGCCCATGGTTGCGTTCAAAACTTCAAATGGATACAAGTGTGAAAAGAATATAAGTTATGTTACATAGTAATTACAAATAATAAAACTGTCTAATTGATAATGAAATGAAACATGTCAACTGAGAAGTAAACGTCAATTTCTTTCTGTACAACAATATTATGGAATGTCTGCTGAGTGACAAATACTATAAAATAGTAATAATATTCTGCGCTTCCAGTGGACAAAGAGTGAATTGTGTTTACCGCTTATTTACGACATAAAAACAGGTATGTTATGAATAGCCAGGATATTTTTTAAATAAAGTGAGCGAAATATTGCATGCGTAAACTTTAAATTGACATTACCTACATTTACTTACAGCGATTAGGGCAAACAGGTGAATATGAAAATAACCTCGAAATAATGACAGATCGGCCCGGCATGTTTATTATACTTTAGATTTATTATTCTTTACCAAAGAAATGTTTTGCGGCTTTGTATGTTTATCACCGACAGAGTCAGCAGTAATAATTTAAATAATAATTACTTATTAAAAATTCAACAATCATTACTTATTAATCATATTAATAAGTTAAATATTATTTCTAAATTTAAAATTTGATTACCATTGTTTTTTACACAGATTGATCCTAGGAGAAATACACATCAGGAAATGCAGATAGAATTGATGCATTTTAATCAACACTTGCTGCTGATAGTATTGTACCAGTACTAAATCTATAAGAGAAATTTTAGGCCCAAATTTACATTCCATTTTTTTTTTCATTATTCTATTTTCGAACTTGCTATATCTGGATATGGTTTGCAAACTGGCATTAGATCAGCCCCTAAAATTATTTCTGAGTCAATTTAATGGTATAGGGGTACCAGAAAGATATCTTGATGCAATTTAACTTGCCCAAATTTTAATTAATAAAGTTATTAGGGAGCAACCATGGATACTATGATAAACTTGAACCGAAGATGCACGGACTTGACCGAATAGGCGATCCGAATGAAACTTTAAAGGCGCGATATATAAAAATACCCCTGTATAATGGCTTCTCCTCTGCTATTGTGCAATTCGGGTAGCATTTGATTCGCCATGTATGTAAGCTCCAACGTGTCCATAAAGTGTCACACACCAACGTGTCTATAAAGTGGTATGCAAAAGTCTTAGGCCACATTGTTTTTCTGATCTATTCCTTCAAAGGCGAACTAGAGTAAAAATACATTGATGCGGGAATTATATATACTATATGTAACAAACACTCAGGTAAGTAACAAGTTTTGAAAAAAAATTCCATTGTTTTTTTTTCGATTATATTCCATATTGTGCAAAAGTATTGGGCCACTATGTTCAGATATCTCTAGAAGCGATGCTATGGTAACAACTTCGATTCCTCGCGTTTGTCAATTGTTTAACCTATCAGATCACGTCATTCTGAAGTCAAAATGCCGAGACATACGATCCATGAGTTTTGGGGAGCAGTGTTAAATCTTTCTGAACAAGGGAAAACTTCTCGTGAAATTGCTGCCTCATTTGAAATTAGCAAGATTACTGTAAATAGATTAATTGAGAAATTCAGTACTACCCAGAGTCTACTGGACCTCCCACGATCTGGTAGACGCAAAAAGAATCAGAAGGCCCGATGGGATTTTGCGAAGAAATACCAACACTGAACTACGAAGCAGTGGGCTAAAGTACTTTTTTCTGATGAATCGAAGTTCAGTCTATTCGTAAGTGATGGTAAGAAGTATGTTCGACGTCCGAAAAATACCAGATACGATTTTCGGTATCAAATTCCAACAGTCAAACACGGAGGTGGATCAGTCATGGTTTGGGGCGCAATGTCTTCGCAAGAAGTAGGTCCGCTGCACAAGATTGAAGGCATCATGGACAAAGCTATGTATCAAGGTATTATGGCAAAAAAATGTTACCATATTCTAGAAGAAAAATGCCCAAAAATTGGATTTTCCAGCAAGATAACGATCCGAAACACAAGTCGAAGCTGGTTCAGAAATTTTTGAAAGGGCGAAAAGTGAAGCTTCTGGATCATCCAGCTCAATCTCCAGACCTAAATCCGATGGAAAATTTGAGGGACACACTCGGAATAAATGTTGGAAATAAGAAACATTCGAACAAGGATGACTTATGACGAACTCTTTAGGAAGAATGGGAAAAAATACCGAAAGACTACGTTAAACGCTTAGATTATTCAATGCATCGACGATGTGCTGCTGTAATTGCTGCTAAGGGTATGGCTACAAAGTATTAGTCAATAAGCAACGGAATAATAACTTTCTTGTTGATTTTATTAATGTTAACTATTTTATGAACCCACGGGATAAGTGTGGCCCATTATTTTTGAACACTGTCGTTACAAACAATGTGAATGGAATTGTCAACAAACTTCATTAAAAATATGTAAATGTTGTAGTTTTGTATATCAATAAAATACTAAAATTTTGTATATATTCAATTTTTCTCAACTGCTTTTATTCACCAGATATTGTCAAAAATGTCTTTGGCCCAAAACTTTTGCGCACCACTGTATATATATTTCTAAGTACGATTCGGTATCAATTTTGATTCCTTTTCAATCAAACCGAAGGGCCTATGACAAAGCCATCGAACTACTGAATATGGTTGCAATCATTAATAAGCAGTCGCGGACAATTGGCCAGGGACGGTCTCGAATAAATGAAGGAATAACCCATTTGTTTGAAAATTGATCGTTTTTAGTTGAATAGTCAAATATTTTGTGTAACATTGATCTTTTTTAGTCAAAAATGCAACTTGTTGTTAAAATTTTATTTTCGGACGCTACAGTTTTCTGATAATCCTTTTTGTTTATTTTCAACTATTTGATTTAAAATTTAAGGTATTTTATTGAAAAATCAATTTTTTCAGGTTTTTAGAAAGTCACTTCACAAGAAAAGTATTTACTTTAATTTTTTAAAAATAATTTACTGTTTATCCTCTCGTCAGAAGTATATTTTCATTTTTTTTATTGCTGAATTTTTCACTAGAAATCGCACCAGTTAATTTATCGCATTACGAATTACGTGCAAGTCATGGAATTTGTAATGTTTATTTATTATTTCCTTAGCACGAAAACACAATTTTCCAGAAATAACGTAATTTGCGCATTTGTCCCTTTCTCCAGTTATAAAGATAAATATAGAATCATAGGTACATTGTAAAATGTCTATCGTTTATCTTATTATAGCAGAATAAATTACATGTTCTCTCAGGTTGCTAAGAAGGTACATTATGAAATTTGATTTTTTTAATAGAAAATAAGATTACGAATAATTACTGATTTCAAAATCTAAGAAATTTAAATTAGACCAAAATCTAAATTAAAAATCCCATTTAACGTCCAACAATCAAATTGATGCAAAATCCTGTTAAATAAAACAAGAATCCAACGACCAAATTTAGACCACAGCGAATAAAAAAAAATCCTATTGTAATCTGAAAAAAAAAAACAAATAAAATGTTCAGACAAAAATAAAAAAGAGAAAATAAAAATGAGAAGGCAGCCAACCACATCCCCTTCCTTCTCTTTTTCTTTCTCTCGTCTTTTTTATTTTTATTATCATCAAATTCCAGGATTTTGCTTCAATTGCTCATTTTTCAGGTTTATTTATTTTTAGAGTTCTATTTATAAAATAGAATTTCAATTATTTTAATATGGCTTCGGATAACATATTTTTTTAGTATAAAATTGCATCTAATTAATTGGATGACCTGGAGGATTGTGGCTAACATGCTGTATTTTAAAATAATATAAGATCGGACGAAGGCGGCCTACTGGAGTTTCCTTGATTTCTTCTGCGGTCATTGGGGTAACCTTGCCGTCTTTCGTGTTGAATTTTGCCCGTACTTTAGAGTTAAAGATAGGATCGTATGTATATATCCCCGCAAGAGTGTCAGTACTGTCCAGCATTGCAAAGATGTCACCATCGAATGTTGATAATACAATTTGTTCTTGGTTTGATATAGGCCTATACTTTTTGGTTCCTTTGAGCACTTCAATTGGCTTATCGGCAGGAAAAGTAAATCTTCGTAGTCCTAATTGCCTATGTGGATTTTTATAGGGAATAAGCCGAATAAATTCAAGTTGCTCGAGTCCATAGCCATGTACGTAAGAAAAAGGAAGCCTGGTAGGTGAAGTTCTATTCGCGGCTGCAGGAGACCGAGACCTTAAACGAAGAGGAGGTTCGGTATGAGAAGAAGACCCAATCGGAGAATGAATTCTGTCATCAGGAAAAAAATTCGAAGGAGGAAGAGAACTGGCCGAAGGATTATTTCTATCAGCAGAAGAAGATGGCCCAGGAAGTTGATCACCTGGAATTGGGGCAACATTAGACTAACATTGGAACCGTAAACTCATCTCTGCAAGAAGGAATAGGTAATTATATTTTTTTAATGAAAAACTGTTGTTATCTTACTGATAATAATCTGAAAAATATTCGTAGATTTTTACAAAAATATGAATGCACATATTAAATTTCAAATTTGTAAACGTAAATATAAATTAAACACTTTTAGATACTCTTTGGATTTACACAAATGTCATACCACGTAAAAAACCACAAATCATTTATTACATTGACTCAAAAGAAAGTTAAATCATGAAAGTATGAACATTTTTTAAACTTACACTCTGAATAATTTTTTAGCGTGTTAATAATTTTAGTTTAATAGCAAGTTACAATTTTTAAATTGTCATCCTAATGAGAAGGTATTGGTTTTATGTGAAATTTCACGTTGTTGGTTTTTATTAAATTTGCACGTTTTAAGACTCCCTGAGGCAGAAAAAACGATTTTTATGATGGGGTTTGTCTGTCTGTAGTCTGTATACACGATAACTTTCGGAAAATTAATGAAAGTGGATTCTGCTATAGCACACTTTTAAATGCCTAAAGAGAAAAAATGAGTTCGTAAACCAGCTATTTTGGATGAAAATTCAAAAAGTGAGCGCATTTTCAAAATTTTTCAAACCAGATTTTTTAAGATTAAAAAATTCTATGTCAGCTTATTCACAGTACACAGTGCTCCATTTTTTGTCGAACTATTACATGTACGAAAAAAATGAATAAGCTAAAATTACCCGCCCTGGAAAGATCTACAAATTTTTTATGAATCACTTTTCGATAGGACGCGCAGTTTTTGTTTTTAGTCGTACAATATTAAAATAAAGAATAAAAATGTTCAGAATAACGACACAATCTACAAAAAATGGGACAAAACTTGTTCATCCAAAAAAGAGCTACAAATTTTTAATAATTATTTTTTATAGGATATAAGATATCATTAATGCAATCCTAAGTTGATAATGGTAGTAATATATTTGCTTGAGGTAATAGAATAAAAATTAAAAAAAAGAAGTTTTAAAAGTATCTGTTTTACAATTTCATGCGGAGCGTCTACGTTTTCCTTTTTAGTCCAACAGCACTCCTTCAATTCAGAACAACACTGAAATTTTTTTGGGCGAGCTGCTCGCCCACGTGGTAGAGCTGAAACACCAAATGCGTCGCGCACTGCTCACCTGCAACTGGGTATACATCCTCTCACATATTGGGCACGCTGTGTTCCCACATTGGAACAGCTGTAGTACCAACAGTATTGGTACAGTAACGCTCCCTTTAGGCGGAAGCACGGAATCCCCACGCCAAGTTTCGCGCGGAGTTATACAGTTATAGTTTATACTCGTGGCGCAATTTCATTCTCTTTTGTGGGGCTGCTGCGTTCCCAACACACGGGAAAGGATCTTCTCGCATGTTTGGTACTATAGCTTACTTAAATGTGGTCTGGCCGCTACACCAACCGCCGTGGTGGCCCTGCGTTGCCACTAAGAAGACAGCTGTTTGCCTAAATTTTTTTCAGTGAAGGAGCCTCCGCCAGTTCGGGTGAGTCATTCTCCCAAAACGGGCGCGCTGTTCATCCAAACGAAGCGTGCCGCTGAACTAGGCTTGTGGTGGCTCCGCGTCCTTTCGGCCACAGTTGATGTGCTCGTATTATTGAGAAGTCGAATTGGTGTGATACTCGTAGAAATTTATGAATATTCAAAAGAAATGATTAAGAATTCTTAACTAAACATAGGAACGTCTGAGGGTAAATATTTATTATTTAGATATTTTTTAAACCATCAACTTTAGTTTCAAATCAACAAAAATGAAAAAACTTTTTAAATTTGTGACACAATATCATAATTAGAAATGTCAAAATGAAGCATTCAAAATTATTATTAATTGAGTACTGCTATATATTCAAACATTTATCTTTTTTAATATATAATAAAGTCAATTTTAAATCCTGCAAAATTTAAAATTCCAAAAAAGCATCCAACACTGAATATTTCCAAAGTATAGCTTCCCAAATTATCAAGCCGCTTTTCAAACTAATCTATGAAAAAATACAAGAATTTTCCTTTAAAAAATCATGCAAGAACTAGGCATTAAAAATTTAGTCACTTTAAATTTCCTATATAATATTTTCAAGTAAATAAACTATATACTTAAAAATTTGAATCATAGTCATCTTGTTTTATATTTTAAATCCAGTTTTCATTTTCTTACAAATATATAAATATGACGCAAAAACTTTTAATTTATATTGCAAGAACTTTAGATAAAAACAATATACTGATGAAGAAATTCCTTTGTGAAATTATGATTGTTAATATTATAAATAAATTCAATAATAAAATGCATTCATCAGACATTTTTCAAATTTTCCAACATTTTCGACAACTCTTTCGTTTTCAAGTACCTAAATAATGCATATATTTCTTAGATTTCTTTCAAAGATCATAGAATTTATCAACTGATTATGCATTTTACTGAAATTATCATAAAGTTCCCAATTAAAAAGACTGACATAAGAAAAACTAATTTTTCCGTCCATAAATGCCCGAATAATGCGTTTGTTCTGTTAAAATTATTTGAAAAAATCATGAAATTTATCAACTAATCATAAATGTTTCTGAATTTATTGTGAAGATCCCAATGAAAAAGTCTGAAATCGAAAAAAAAATTTTTTCGTTAACAAATACCACAATAATGAATTTGCTTATTAAATTTGTTAACAAAAATATAATTAAATTAAAATAAATATTTGTGCTAAAATTATTATGAAATTCCTAATTAAAAAGATGAATTCGAAAGAAACTAATTTTTATATCCACAAATGCTTGATTAATGCATTTCTTATTTCGATTTTTTTAAAAACATTATTAAACCTGTGAAATAATTCTAAACATTGCTTAAATTGTCATAAAGTTCCGAATTGAAACGACTGGCATTGAAAAAAAAAACAATTTAACTGTCGATAATTTCCGAGTAATACGATTTTGTAATTAAATTTGTTTAAGAAAGAACATAATGTTCATCAACAAACTAGGAATTTTTCTAAGTTAATCTTTTTATCAAAATTTCTCGCAATAGCAATAGTTTCGATAGCCAAGTGGTTAAAGAGCGCGGTAAAATACCCTAGTTTAGGCAATTTAGGTAGGGTACGAATTCTGGCCGAGTAAAATTTTTTTGAGTATTAAAGCGTGCGATTATAAGTGTAAGTAACCGTGTCTGCGAATTATGCATTTAAAAATAATTAAAAAAGATTATATAATAATAACAAAAAAAATAACTTTTTAAAAATTGATTTCTAAAGGCGGTTGACCGTTATCACTTATCTGGTTGGCCCGACCAGTGGCGCATAAAGTTGGACCCACCGTCCGACGGTTGGTCCGACCGTAAGCCGATGGTAAATTTGCACCTGGGATGCGCAGTTTTTGCTTCATGCGTAAAAAATAATAAAAATAAAAAAGTTAATTTTTTGACAAACGTCACAAAGTAGGAACTGGAATCAACAGAAAAAAGTTATTCGCCTAAAAAGATCTATAAGTTTGTTTCATAATCATTTTGGGATAGGAAGAGCAGATTTTTATGTAATCGTAAAAAATAAGATTAAACATAAAAAATTAAATTGTTGCAAAAAGGACAGAAAAGACGAAAGAGGACATATGATTCTATACAGGTTCCTCCATTAGACCCTATGCAGATGCACCGTAGTTTTTCTTTAATCATAAAAAAACAACATTATAAAAAATTATAAAAGCATTGAATTAAGAATTAGTATGATTCAATTTTTATGCATATTACGAACTGTAATCATATAAGCTCCTTAAAAGTGTAGTGTGTGTAGTGTATAATACAGAAAAGTTGAAATTTTGGACCGAATCGAGTACAAAGAACGAGATAAGTGATGAGAATGTGTTCTTTAGAGCCGAAAGAGCTTTAACAAAAGAGAGTTCACAATGACAAAGTAACAGTTGTCGATCCGTTAAACTTTGCTCTTGAAACGTCTGAGCCCTAATGTGGGATAAATACAAAGACCGAGCGCGGAGTGCGAGAGCCTTTAGTAGCGCGCCCTTGGTGCGCCCAAACTCTCGAGTTAAGTTCTTTTAACAAAAAGGAATTCACAATCACAAAATTACAGTGGTGGATGTTTTGAGTTTCAATTCTAAAAGGTTTGCGCAAGAATGAGCGAAAATAAAAAGGCCAAGCCCGTAGCGCGAGGTAAATACATAATCGAGCGCGAAGCGTAGCAGGGAGATTATTTAAAATACTATTTGAATAAAATAATAGATGTTATGCGAAATAGTCGTGTAATTAATGTCTGGGAATATTATATAAATAAATGTTGTGACAATAGTCAACGACAATTTGCAGAGCCTTTAGAAACCTCTTCCTGCAACCTCACTTGTTCCCTCATCAGATTAAATAGTAATATATAAAAGACATAATGCAGAATTTAAAAAAAAAACAGACGGAAATTGTGTTGTGATTACGTTGTGATTGTTCTTCTTATAAATGTGCAAACAAATTATATATGTCCAAAAATTAATTGTATGAAAATCCATAATTTTTTGTCATTCTTTTTGGAGTAGCCTGTAGATATATCAAGGGGTGATTTTACAGTCTTAAAAGAAAGCTTGACTTTTTGGCTTTAAAAAGAGGTACTAAGTAAAAAAGTGCTCCAGTAAATAGTTTCTGAGATATAGACTTTGACTTAGAGACAGTCCACATGCTCGTGCTCAGGCGTAATACTTTAATATTCAACAGAATAGTTTGTAAATATACCTTTCTTTTGGCGCGTTTAAGATGTCAGTTACACCAGCCCCCCCCCCCTCTCTTAATTTTTAAGTTTTCCATAGCCCACTGAATTGCGCCCCAAATGCGTTTAAATGCGCCACCGATGAACATGTTTGCGCCACAAATCTGTAGGACTAATGTAAGTTGTTACGCAGGGGGGGGGGGAGGCAGCGTATCACTATATGCGCTCATTTGAAAAATCAAATTTTAAATCACATGTTCTTGAAGATCTT
>NC_046664.1:3856294-3894733 GCF_010883055.1 Belonocnema kinseyi | reverse complement strand
GGCCTCATTCTTCTAAACTAATAACATTTTTCCAAATTCATCATACCTATCTTTCATAACTTCAAATGTACTCAAATGCGCCATCATTAAAAATTTTGCTCTAGCTAATTAACAAAGATATCAAATTAAGAGGAAGTAGCAGTGTAACGCAGGTGTCAAATCCTCAACATTGATGTGCAATATAAAGTTGAGGACATGGGTTCGTTCGACTTCAAATGCGCTCATATGCGCTATATATATATTTTTTTTTTTAAATTTCGAAAATTGCCCAAGATATGGAGGTAACAAGATTTTACGAAGTGATGACCAACAAAATAAAAAGTTCGCAATACGCGTTGATGAAGAGGGTTTTCTATGGGGTTTCAAATGCGCTGATGCGCGCCATCAAATTTTTTTGAAAATCTTTAAAATTGCCTAAGATATAGAGGTAAAAAAACTTTACGAAGTGATGACCAACAAAATAAGGAGCTTGCAATCCGCATTGATGAAGGGAGTTTTCTGTGGGGATTCAATTGCGCTTATATGCGCTATAAAGAAAAATTTTTGCGCCACATTGATAAACGAGATATCAACGATCAAAATGGGGAGGGGGATGGCGTCATTTTTCTAAACTAATTGGCTTTTTCTCAAATTCACCGTACCTATCTTTCATAACTTCAAATGCGCTCATATGCGTCACTACTAAAAAATGTATCGCTAGCTAATTAACAAAGATATCTTATTATGGAGGGGGGGCGTGTAACGCAGGTGTTAAATCCTCAATACTGATTTGCAATATAAAGTTGAAGACATGGATTCTTTCAACTTCAAATGCGCTCATATGCGCCATAATTTTTTATTTGAAAATTTTGAAAATTGCCCAAGATATAGAGGTAAAAAAACTTTACGAAGTGATGACCAACAAAATAAAAAGCTTGCAATTCGCATTGATGAAGGGAGTTTCCTATGGGGTTTCAAACGCGCTCAAATAAATAAAATTGCAGTATACAAATTTATTATTGTCTCTTCGTATTTAATTTAAAATGCCTTCATATGCGCCACTTTCGAAATTGATAAAAAAAACCATAATCAACCCCCTTATTACCACTTGTTACGATCCACTATTCGATGATATCTCCAAGCAACTTAAATTGCAGTATAAAAATTTACAATGATCTCTTCGTCTAGGATTTCAAATGATCGTAACAAGTGGTAGTGAGGGGGTTGATTATGGTTTTTTGTCAATTTCAAAAATGGCGCATATGAGCGCCTTTGAAATCCTAGACGAAGAGATCATTATAACTTTTTATACTGCAATTTAAGTTATTTGTAGACATCCTCAAAAGGTTGATCGTAACAAGTGGTAGTGAGGGGGCTAATTTTGGTTTTTTGTCAATTCCGAAAGTAGCGCATGTAATGGCATTTGAAATCCTATACGAAGAGACAATTTTATATTTTTATACTTCGATTTAATTTATTTGGAGATATCATCGGGTGGTCATTATAAATTTTTATACTGCAATTTAAATTATTAAGAGAGCATTTGAAGTTATGAAAGTTAGGTATGATGAATTTTAATAAAGGCAATTAGTTTAGAAAAATGACGCTTCCCCTCCCCCCAGTTTGATCCTTGATATCTCGGTTATCAATTTGAAGCAAAATTTTTTCTTCATGGCGCATATGAGCGCATTTGAATCCCCATAGAAAACTCCCTTCATCAACGCGTATTGCAAACTTTTTATTTTATTGTTCATCACTTCGTAAAATTTTGTTACCTCCATATCTTGGGGAATTTTCGAAATTTTCAACAACAAAAAATATGGCGCATATGAGCACATTTGAATTCGAACGAATCCGTGTCCTCAACTTTATACTGCACATGACTATTGAGGATTTAACAATTGATTAACAATGGTTTCCCCTCCAAATTTGATATTTTTGTTGATTAGTTAGCGCAAAATTTTTTAGTGGTGGCGCATTTGAGCTAATTTGAAGTTATGAAAAATAGCTATGATGAATTTGGAAAAATATGATTAGATTAGAAAAATGACGCCAGCCACCCCCCACCGTTTCGATCGCTAATAACTCGGTTATCAATGTGGCGCAAAATTTTTTCTCTATGGCGCACTTGAGCGCATTTGGGGCGCAATTCATCGGGCTATAGAAAACTCAAAAATTAAGCGCGGATGGGGGGCTGATTAACTGACCTGCGTGTAAGTTCACTCAGAATGACATGAAATCAGCTGATTAATGATTTGAAAATGTTTTTCAGCGTGTTATAGGAAGTTTTAATTATTTGTTTTTCTTCCAAACAAATATAAGGTGCACAACGTTTTCTAATTGGTTAACCTGTTTTTTACCGGCTTTCGTTTTTTACGCATTTTCTATGATTTTCTTTCGAAGTACTCTCCCTATTCGAGATACGTTTAGGTTTAGGTTAAAATTTCACTTTTTTCTTCATAGGAAAAACGTTTAAGATTCAGCAGTCCCTTCGGATAAATGAGAGTACCAGGTATTGTCACCGCCCTTCTAAACGGATTTACTAATTTTAATTTAATCGCTAAAGGGTCATCTCTAGAGCTAAAGAGTACAACTGTTTCATTTAAATTTCCTCGGGTGTATTCATATAAATCACGTTTTGACACAAATTAACTTTCATTTTATATAAATAAAGGTTGAGAATAATTTAATTTGCGTTAAATGTAATCACTTTGTGGAAAACATGAGGCATTTGCGACAAACTTCATCTAATGTTGCAGCGAAATAAGCATGTTTGTACAAAGAAGCTGTTTAGTTGATTCCAAACAAAACAGGAAAAAGGACGATGCTTTTGTTTTAAGACAACTTTGTCTCAAAGTGTGTTAAAATATAATTGGACATTTCTACGTTATAACATCTGAACTAAGTTCTAAAGCTTCTAAATTCTAATGCTAAAGCATAGTTCACTGCTGAATGGTAGCATGGCGCAAGCCTTGGTCTTGTCCATCTTCAATGCTTAGGACACGCTAAACATAAATGAATATTCTTAAGAACATGTAAGTATCAGAGACAGTTAGCCTGCCTTAAAAATGGAAATCTTAAGTTTGTTAATAGTCTACACGTCTCTAAACGGTAAGTTAACCACCCGGGTACGTCGGGTCGCGCATTAGATAGCTCAGCACGTATTCGACAAGAAGTTTTTCAAAATTTAAATTATTTCAACAGCGAAAACAACTAAAAATGGTGTATCGAAGATACGGGAGCACCGGATCGAGTTCCAGGTAATTTAATACGTAATCTACGAGAACATTTTAAAAATATAAATTTTGTCGATCCGGAAAATAATTGAAAACGGTGAGTCGACGACCCGAGTGCACCAGGCGGCGCACCAGGCAGCTTAGGACGTGTTCTACGAGAACTTTTTCAACATTTAAGTTTTTTGAATAACGAATACAATTACAAATAATGAGTCGACGAGACGGGTGCAACGAGTCGCACATCAGGTAGTTTAGCATGTATTCTGTTAGAACTTCTTAAGAATTTAAATTGTGTCAAATGGTGAGTCGACGAGCCGGGTTTAACGGGTCACGCACAAGATAGTATATCACGTATTCTAAGAGAACTTTTTCCAAATTTAAATTATTTCAACTGCCAAAATAACTAAAAATTGTAACTCCACGACCTGTGTACACAAGATCAATCACCAGGTACTTTAATATGCATTGTACGAGATCCTTTAAAAAAATTTAATTTTGTGAATAGGGGAGCGGCGGGTTAAGTGGCGCTCATGTTTTAAAAAGCTCCGTTAAAAGTTAAATATGTTAAAAACTGTAGTAAAATAATATAGAGCACGTAAATCAATATCTTATCTACCCTATGTGTGTGATTATTATTTCAGAAAGAGTGTGCCTGTGCCAAGTTATCCTTCCTGGTTGGCTAATGTGGCGCGCTTTTGGTGCAATTTCGGAAAGGGAAGTAAAAGTTGTTTCCTGAGTTCAATTAAATCCATTTTGGGTAAATGATGGGTTTAAATAATTACTTATAAATTGTGTGCAACTTGAACGTTATAAATTATGTTTTTTTAGTCCGGAAAAATGCTACTGTACTTTTTCACTACTTTTTGTCCACTTTGAAAATACACACATAACATCGAAAAATAACTTTTCATAATAAGAATTGAGTCATTAGATTTATTGAGCAAATTTTTTCACTATACAAAATAGTACACATAAAAAATACAGTACAGTAATTAACTCTCGTTATAAATCAATCAATTTTTGTAAATGAGGGTGCGCCACATTACCCGCCGCTCCAATAATGGAAACAGTTTCAAATGGTGATTCAAAGAGCCAAGTACACCGGGTCACGCACCAGGTAATTTAGCACGTATTGTACTAGTACTTTCAAGGAATTTAAATTGTGCCATATCTTAAAATAAATACTAATCGTGAG
Source organism: Belonocnema kinseyi (assembly GCF_010883055.1). Classification (NCBI taxonomy): domain Eukaryota; kingdom Metazoa; phylum Arthropoda; class Insecta; order Hymenoptera; family Cynipidae; genus Belonocnema; species Belonocnema kinseyi. The sequence continues at coordinate 3,890,323 of NC_046664.1, read as the reverse complement.
TCGACGAGCCGTTGTGCCGGATTGTGCACCTTTTCATTCAAAGCGGCATTTACGATTCTTTTGTAATTGAAATTGTGTCAATAGGGAAATACTTCTAAATATTAAATCGGAAGTTATTTCGTTTATTGGAAGAATCTAAAATTTGCAAAAGTTCTTGCATAATACGTGCTAAGCTACTTGGTGCAAGACGCGGTGTGCATGGATCATCGGCACAGCATTCGTAGACATTTTGGAAGTTGGAAAACTTGAAGTTTTTACAAATTTCTCTTAGAATATATGCTAAACTAGCTGGTGCACGACCCGGTGAACCCGTTTCGTCGACTCACCATTTGGGATTGTTTTCGTTGTTTACAAAATTCAAAGTTGTAAAAAATTCTCTTAAAATACGTATTAAATTACCTAGTGCTCGATACGTTGCACCCGGATCTTTTTCTCACAATTCTTAGTTATTTTGGTTGTTGGAACAATTTAATTTTGAAAAAGTTATTGTAGAATACGTGCTAAGCTACCTGGTGCGCAACCCGGTGCATCCGGGTAGTGAACTTACCATTTAGAGGCGTGTCATTTGCAACGAGATGGAAATGGCTTTTTGTTTGAAATTTGGTCCAAAGTAATATGGTGGCTTGATCGCCTAGAGTGACGTATTCGTCACAACCCCCAACTCTTTTGGAACGAATGCTAAATGTTTTTCGGCATTTTTTCGGACTCGTACTAGAATAGTTAGGTACAATATATCACGAAATTTTAGGTTTTTCGCAAGAAGAAATATTCTCGGCGTTGGTGGGTTAACGCAGGCTCATTTTCTCTGACACTAACATGTTCTTAAGAATATTTATTTGCGTTTAGCGTTTCCTAAGCATAAGAGACGGACAAAAACAAGGCTTGCGTCATGCTACCATTTAGCCATGACTCATTCTTTAGCCAAATATTTCCAAGAGGCTTCCCATGCTTGAGTCATGCAAACTTTTTCCATGCGTGAAGGTATCATACATAATGAGAAATATCAACATCACTTCTGAAAATACTAGTTTGTAATTTTTATTTGTTTATAACAAATAACAATGTAAAATTCTTCTGACCCACCGAAAAAAATTCGTAAATCATTTAAATCGCTGAAATAGAAAAGAAGTTCAAGGCTTTTGAAAATACATGTGCAGGCATTGGGGTTGAAAATGTCACCCCCGATCACTTGAAGCGGGTTGGTAATCGTGTTCTAAAAATTTGTCGATTAACTACTTTTGGGTAGGTGAACATATTCAGAGAATTTAAACAAAGTCTAAGAACATGACTTTTGAAGTTGGGACAGTTGAGAGCATTATTAATAGAATTTAGTATTAAAATTCAAAGTTATATCAAATGTGCTGATATGCAAAATGTAATCAAAAGTATATACTGCTTCAAGAGATAATTAAAAAGTTTTAAAATGGCAATGAAAAACTGTTTAGTCATTAACGTTGCTGTTATAATTTTTTATTGGAACTATAGGTACCTTGATTATACACATGATCGTTACTCATTCCAAAATTTGCCAGAAGATCCATAGTTTTGGGTGGAATACCTGATGAAATTTCTGTAAAAAAAAAAAACAAAAAACATTGTGGAATTTATAACGTCAAAAATGTATTTGATACGTGTCTGGAGTGCATAAAGTTTGATAGAATTGTAATGAAGAACTTGGCATAAAAATATAAACTTTCTCGAAAGAGAGAATTTGACAGAAATTTACGAAATCCTTAACATCGATTTAAATTTGAGAAATTCACTTGTCTCAATTAGATAGGATACAAAGCATATTACGACACAGAAATCGTTAAGAGTGGAGAACCTAAAAAAGTTAAAAAAAATTAGAGATACATCAAAGTATTATATTTACCAATAGCATCAAAGATGACTAATACAGCAAAGGCCAGATGATAAACAATCCTCATTTTTTGCAATTAACACACAGGATGCTATGTAGGCTAATAAAGAAATTGGTTGACAATTATCTGATTAATATTATTGTGTTCTATTTTACTATATATCATTTATGGTATCTGGATTAACTACAAAGAGGCTCCGAATATTTGAATCTTATCGTTTTATTTTCTAATCTTATCGCTCAAGTGATAAAATTTAAATAAATACAACTGCGCATGAAAATATGGAGATAACGGGAAAAGCTAAGGTAAATGTTTCCAAAAGTTTATTACTTTATGGAATGGGGCAAGAAATCGATAAATATTTGATAAATTTTTAAAAATGGTTTTAAGTGATCTGTTTAGATTAATATTCAGAATAAAGAATTATTTAAATTTTTGCTATAAACCGTAATAAATTTTTTATTCAATTTGATAAAATCTTACCAAAATTTTTAAAGTCGTTACAAGTTTCAATTATCTTTGAATCTTTTTTAAATTCCTAAATATCTCTCAAACTTACTTACGTTTTTTCGCAAAATTATGTAATATGGTAAGACTGCCAAATTTGTTTGTAAAATCTGTTTCACACTTTGAACAAATTTAAACAATAAAAAATGTTTTGTAATCGATTTTTCCTACGCTTCATTACAAATACAATTATTCCTTGAAATGGACTAAAATCTTCTGGACTAATTTCTGGAAATTTTGGAAATCAGGAGTGATTTGTTCAATTATTTTAAAATATAATTTTGAAATTAATTTTTCAAAATAAAGAATCACTTTAAATATTGCCAGGAATTTTGAGGAAATCTTATGACTATTTTAAATTATGTTACCATCCTTTCAAAACTTCTAAATATCTCTCATGCTTATTCGAACTTAATACATTTCATTTTTCAACCTTTTCAAAACTGTACATTATCTTTTTCAATTATCACAAGTTTTTCTCTCATTTATTTTTTGACATATTTTTAAATTCCCAAAGTTCAAAATAATTCTTTCAAAATAAAAACTAAATCAATAAAAATTTCCTCAAAAATATGTTTTAAGTTTTGCTAATGACGTCTGCCTATCTGTCCGTCCGGCTGTCCGTAAGGCCTGACGTCCGCAATCACGATAAGTCTCGAAAAACTGAACGGATAAAATCGAGCTTTGGCACACTGTTTTGAGGTCTTAAAAGAAATTAAGATATCGTTAAACAGCAATTTGTAATCAAAATTCCAAAAGTTAAAATATTTTCCAAATTTTTGGGACCATTTTTTTAAATTACAAATTTTTATTTATGGTTATTTATAGTAATCAGAAGGCCAAACAATTGATACTGAAGACTTTTTCTGGGAAAAATACGAATAAATCCGAAATAAAAATTTTTGATACAAACAAAGCACAATATGAAAAAAGTCAAGAAAGGTAAAACATTACTTTTTGAACGCCCCATAAGATTTTCTCAACTACTGCTGTAATTTTGAGAAAGCGAAGATTTAAATTGTTATTAAACATAAAATAATAAAAATTCCATTTTGTGGTCACACTATGCAAGATAGGAAAAAAAAAATAAACAAAAATTGTGTTTATAACAAAGGTCTTCCAATTTGATAGGACGCATAATTTTGTTTTGAAACATAAAAGTGACATTGAAAATAAAAATTTTATCTGTAATATATCTAATATATTAAACTCCCATCATTTATGATTGAGAACGTATTAGGATTGTCTGAAATTTGACATCAAAACATCAAATTTCGAACCAAACGAGGCAAAATACATAACAGCGTGAGATGCAGAAAAATGTCTGAAGAAAGGATTGTACTGTTTTATTTATTTTGATTTAATTTAGAAAAGAAACATAAATTTACAAATTACTGTCAAAAATAGAGCGCATAGCGCGAGTATCCGTATGACAATGTGTATCGTAAAGCCTACAGAGCATCAGAATGTAAAAACGCATATAAATACTGGGATATAAAAGAGATCTTTTTGATGAGGTTTCATTCAAGAATTCCAAGTGCTAAGAAAGGCGAGTTTTAAATATGCCCGATCGCGAAGCAGCTTTTTCGTATAATACTTCTTCTAATTTATTGAATGATGAGGAGGATTGTGGTTGACATACTGAATTTTAAAATTATATAAGATCGGACGAAGGCGGCCTACTGGAACTTCCCCTATTTCATATTTTGTTAATTGAGTAACCGTTTCGCTTTCCATATTTATTTTTACCCGTCCTGTTGCGCCAGTGCGAGTATTATATGTATATATTCCTAAAAGAGAATTACTACTCGCCAATATTGCAAAGACGTCGCCCGAAACTCTTGTTAATACAATTAGTTCTTGGGTTGGTATAGGTTTATATTGATTCCTTATTTCGAGAAATAAAATTAATTTATCCGCAGGAAAAGTGTATCTTCGTAGTTCGTATATCTGGTTTGGAGCCCTTATGGGAATAAGCCGAATAAACTGAAGCTGGTCAAGTTCATATCCACGTCCGTCAGAAGAAGGAAGCCTGTTAGGTAGAGCTATTTGTCTAGCAGAAGAACAGGACCTGGAATTGAGTGGCATCTCAGCTGGAGGAAGGGACCTGGCAGAAGAATGCTGATTGTCAGAAAGAAAATATGAAGGAGAAAATAGGCCGCTATGAGAAATACCATGATGGAGGCTTCATGAACTTGGCATGAATGTGTCAAAATTTTTACAGGGTTTGATGTGATGTTTTGCGTTAAGAGGAATTTTTTTTAGATTTCATTTTGGGTAACAGCAGCTATAAAAATATTTAAAGGGACCTTGGACCTTATTGAAACTCGTAAAAATTAAAAAAAAAATATCAAAACACAAAATATTAGAAGCAAAAAATTTCCATAAAAAAATATATGACATTCTGTTTGTCTCCTGTATATAAATCTATACATTACTTTTTCACATGGGAAGACCTTGAGGAAATTCATGAAAATTTGTTGCGATTCTTTTGAAATTAAGATAATTCAAAAATAAGGCAAGTAGATAGAATAAAGTAAAAGAAAAAATTAATTGAATTTAGATAAACGGAGTGCTTTGCATTGAAAAGAGATCTGAGTTGAATTGATTTACGAATATTCGGACTATGTAGAGTTCTCAGTTTTAATTTATTGAAAGAGGCGGTCCAAGTAACATTTTTATTTTAAAAAGCTGCTGTAGTCGCTTTCGCTGAAAAGAGAGACTAAAAAGGGAAATGGGGTATAAATGTGACTAAAAGTTCCGTTGGTGTTTATGTGGTACCCGTGACTATTGATAAACATAAGCCTAATATATAGTTTTTTATTTAGACTAGAAAATAACCCAAAAAATGTGATTCAACGATAACTATTTTTTTTTAAAGTAACTCACCCATGACTATGGTTCACAAGCTCTACTCTGTAGCCATATGAGAATTGGCGACGGGAGCCTACTGGAGATTGTTCGATTTCTTCTGCAGTCAATGTGGTAACCTTGCCGTTTCTCATGTTGAATTTTGCCCTCACTTTCGAGTATGTGTTAGGATTGTATGTATATATTCCAGCAAAAGTAACATTACTGTCCAATATTGCAAAGACGTCCCCATCGAATGTTGACAATACAATTTGTTCTTGGGTCGGTATAGACCTATACTTATTGGGTCCTGCGAGCAATTCAATTTGTTTATTGGCAGGAAAAGTAAATCTTTGAAGTTCGAATTGTCGTAGTGGATTTCTATAGGGAATGAGTCGAATAAATTCAATTTCTTCCAATCGATAGCCAAGTACGTTAGAAAAAGGAAGCCTGGCAGGTGAAGTTCTATACACGGCTGGAGGAGAAGGGGATCTTGAACGAAAAGAATGTTCGGCATGAGAAGAAGACCCGGTCGGAGAATGGATTCTGACATCAGAAAGAAAACTGAGAGAAGGAACAGAACTGGCAGGAGGATGTTGTCTACCAGAAGAAGAAGATGATGCGGCACGTGGATCACCTGAAATAGGGGCACCATTAGACAAACATTTGAACATTGAAGAAACAACTAGAAGAAACAGGCAATTACATTTTTTAAAGAAAAAAACGTTTTTTCATCAGTGTTACTGCTGTTATTTTCTACAATTAGCGATACGCAACCTAAACCTGGACCAGATTGTGCTGCGCGCTGATTGCTCGACAATTCCAATCGAAGCCGGCAACCGCCCTTATAAACACGTCTTTAGTGGAACCTACTACTGGCCTAGTTTTTAACCGATTATCGGAAGAACTACGGCAGATTCGTCGGTACAACCCTAAGAATGCGGTTTGCCCGCATCTGAATACAGAAGTTGGTAACCTACAAGGCAACTTGATTTATATGACGGTAGGTCAAACCTTGGCCAAGATATGGGTCGACCGTTGGATATACTCCTGTTTTTTATTTCCGAACGACCGAAATTTGGGCGGAAAATAATCACTTTAAAATCTTCTGAAATACAGTGAAATCCTTCAATAGCTCTCCCTTCTATAGGCTTTTCGAAAATTGCCGTCGCGTTGCAGGTACGTGTCTCAGCGGTTGCGCGGCGTGTGCGGGGTCAGTAGTTGTCAATCAGGGGCGCACTCGGGTGTGAACAAATAGAAACGAGTAATGATTAAGACTTTAGAAGGCTAGGCCAAAGATTTAAGTATAGTAGGTATAGATGTAGGCTTCAAATCTCGTATCGTTAGAAGTTTTATTTGTAATATAATGTTCTGAAATATAATAAATGTATGTATTCTTTCTTAGCAGGATCATAAATATTTATAGACAAATTAATCGAAATCAATTATTAATTATTTTTTGAATACCCATTTTGTTATATCCTTAGAGTATAGAAATTTTGGGTGTTAAAATTATATTGGAAACCAAAGTTGTCCCTGCATTGTAGCCCAAGTCTATGCCGATCTCGCTAAACAAACTAGCCCAATCTTGGGTCATAATGTCATGTCAGGCCAATGGTCCGCAAAAACCTCGGCCCAGCTTGATCATATCACTAGTTGAGTGAATCTTCGGCTAACAAAGTTGGACCGAGTTTTGCAAAGTTGGGCCGACTTTGAGCCGATGTGAAATTTGCACAACGGTAAATATAATTTAGTTTCCAATATTAACAACATATTAATCTGTTTATCAACATAGACCTTAGAACGTTATTACGAAATAAGTACATCCTGACTATATTCCAGTTATTAAAATAAAAAATAGAATTAGATAAGAGAATAGCTGCATCAACTACATATTTAAGAAAACTAGTCATGTGTGTAGAACCAATTGGAAACGAGTCAGGCAGCCATCTTTGTTTACGTTTATGTCCCCCCGAAATCAGTCCAAGGCCATTTGAAAGCAACCCCCGACATTTGACTGATAGCGAGAGTTTCATGTAATTAAAAAATGAATTTTAGTATAACAAGGACGTTCCTTAAAATCTCAAATATTTCTATAGAGTAATTATATGACATGAGGAAGAGTATTAGCGGATCAGAATTTAATTTGATATATGTATTGAAATGGATAAGTAACTGTGTGAATTAATGCTTTGAATTATTATTATCCATAAAAACTGTAATATTCCGTTTATCAGCCTTATTTATTGCGAGATCTTCGTTCTTTTTAATTAAGCAGTTAGTAACTTTAATATTTTTATAAATAATCTTATCAAAACCCGAAATGGGTTAAGGTTTGTTTCTTGATAAATTAAAAGGCATAGAAGCTGGTGATAAAAAATAAGATTTCACACAAGTCGTGTACTGTGTAAATTTGAAAGAATTTGATTCAAATAAATTGATGAAAAAGTACAGGATTTTTAGATGGACAGAATTTGATAGAAAAGTCTATCAAATGTGCTGATATTTAAAACGTTATTTAAATTATATACTGGTATAAGAGATGATTAAAGTTTTAAGTTGCCAATAAAAAACTGTTTATAAATTAATCTTTCCGTTTTCAGTCTTTATTTTAATTATATTTACCTTGACTATGCGCATGTTCGTTCCTGCTCCCAAAATTTGCCAAAAGGTCCATTGTTTTGGGCGGCATACCTAATACAATTTCTGTGAAAAGAAAAAAAACATTGTGGAAATTGTAATCTTGAAAATTTGAAATTTTTGACTGAATTAGATAGGATTCATTGCAGATTAGGAACTAGAAATTATTTATTGTGAAAATCTTAACAAAGTTTTAAAAATTAGAGATATGTTGGAGTATTATATTCACCAATAGAATTAACGATGACCGCCACTGTAAAGATAAGATTGTAAACGACTCTCATTTTTTGCAGTAATAAGGAAAACTGATTCGTAAGCTACTCAAGAATTTGGATACTAACGTATCGTGGTAACTTCGAAAGACGCTAGTTTGGAAAAAATACAGCAGTAATTTATCCCAATATTTGATTCTTATCGTCTTTATTTTTTATTCTTATCGCTCATGTGATAGGATTTAAATAAATACACTGCTGGAGGGACCCCCACCTCTACAACGCGTCAAAAGTTATTTTTCTTTGGCGACGTTCTTCTATCGATTAGAGCGCCTTAGGCAACTCTTCAACTGCGGATGTGTCAAAAAGCGCGGGTACACTACCGGTCAAAAGTTTGGGTTCAGTCAGAAAAATAGTTTTTTTTTTTATTTATCGCTTTATTTATACCGGAGTTAAAAAAATGTCTCTTGTAAAGGTTGATTGTTTTCGAAATTTTATCTAAAATAAGCCCAGGGTGAAGCCTATTTGTCTATCTTTTAAGTAGATATTGCAAAAATAGTGTAAATTTCAATGTTTTCTTAAATTTTCAATAACTACCGGAACAGTCAACGTTTTTCAATGTTCTTGGGTTCATTTTGGGTTCATTATATGTTTCATATATTTTACAAAAATATTTTTGTTACCAAAAATAATATTTCCATTTTTGCAACTTTCTTGTATCAAATTCAAGTTCCTGTCATTCAAAAAAACATTTTTTACGTTTAATACTCGTAAGCTGTTGTGACACGGTGAAAAAAGTTTCAAAATGAGCCCAAGAACATTGAAAAACGTTGACTATTTCGGAAGTTATTGAAAATCGATGAAAACATTGAAATTTACACTATTCACAGTATCTACTTAAAAACTAGACAAATTGACTTCACCCTGAGCTTATTTAAACAGAATTCTGAAAACAATCAACCTGTACTTAGTCAAGTATAAAAAGTGAAAAAATTTAATTTTCAACCAAACGATCTAATTTTCTACACAATTCTTGAATTTTTAGGCCAAGAAAAAGAATATTGTACAAACAGTTGGATTTTGAAATCGAAAATTATAATTTTGAACAAAAAAATTTCATTTACGATTAAATAGTTAAAATTGTTAAATTTTAATCCAAAAAAGATTACAGTTGAATTTTCAACCAAAAAGAATAAGATTTTAAGAAAATTGTTTAATTTTTTAACAAATTATACAATAGCTAAGAAGATAATCTCCAGGAGAAATCAACTTGATAAAAATGATGAGAAATATAAACACAACGCCGAATAAGAAAGTATTAATATAATGCAAACTTTGACTTTATCAGAAGCGTTTTTTTTTGTTTTAATCGTAAAAAATTTCATTAGAAATATACAAATTAAATTTCTGGAAAAAATAAATAAGTTATAATGAAATGTTAAATAAATTATTTTTGAATCACACTTAAAAATTTACTTCTGTCCTTTTTTTCTCATGAGACCCTTGAGCTGTTACGTGATTTACGTACGGGACCTAACTAAATAATTAAGCAACTATAACTATTTAACTACGTACCAAGAGACTTATCTGACACTCGACCTGTGCTGCCTAATCGAATCGTTACGCGAACCGACGCGACGCCAAGGAAAAATTCATGACCCGCCAATATCATTCCAGGCCGATCCGAAGCTCGAGTTGTCAATAATTTGTTGTACAAATAATTAATTTTACACAGGCTCACAAAAAAGTTGCCTGAACTGGGTACGAGAAAAGTATATTCTTATGTATTTTGAGCCGCTGAATCCGAATTCGATCTCAGAATTTGGATTTAACGGTTAAATTTTCCCCCAGCCTAGGGGAAAACTTAAATGTAGGGAATTCTGGAATTTACGACGGTATTTATTGTAAAATAGAAAAATGTTAGTACTTTCAATACTACTAAAGACATTTTAATATATTTTGAGTCACTGAACTCAAATTCAACCTAAAAAATTGCCCAAGGCGGCAGATTTTTCCCCTAGCTTAGGAGGAAGTCCCAAAACTAAGAGAATGCCGGGACCTGTTAATGTGATATTCGTACGATAGCAAAGTGATGCGTAATTTAAAGATTATTTAGTAGCTGAATTTAAATTTGACTTCAAAATTAATTTACAGGGCGTCAAATTTCCTCTAGCCTAGGGGAAATAGTAGGAAATTGAGAAAAAATCACGGCTTCACGCAGGGTAGCTTCACATACACTATAGTTGATTACGGTTTATAAGTAAATCTGAATTCTCCATTTACCCGAGCTCGTTTAACACATGTGAAAACCTGAGAACGATTCTACAGAGCTTTTCTTTTCCCCTAGCCTGTTACATCCGCAGCTTTAAAATTTTCATTTTCATTTCGAAACCCATTTTATCTTCAGAAGATTGACAGAAAAATTGCTTTGTCGATTTACTATGAAGCTAATTATGGTAACTGGGCTACGATCGGTAAGACAGAAATTGCAAAATATTTCAAGTCTTACCCTAGAGGGATAAGACCTCAGAGCGCATGGGTATGTTACCTATCTTCCCGGAGTTTAAATCTAATTATGGTAACTGTACTGCGGTCGGTAAGTGTAGTGTTACCATACAAGGATAAGAACTCTGAGAGCACCGGTGAGATACCAATGCTCGATCATTGAGAAACTACAGTCGCAGTGGAAGAAAATATATGTAGTCAGACACACTAAGCCTAAACAGCGTCTGACCTAATATGAAAATTATGATTAAGATATTTTGTATCCGTGAAAGGTCAAGAGAGGAGACAATGCGAGCGTTAACACTGCGGTTGAACAAATGTATTACTCATCCACTACCATTACTGGCCGATGCGGTAAATATAAAATATAAGTCAAAACATCGAATCATACGAAACTCAATATCGAGAGTATCTCGCATGAAGAAACGCTTCGCTGAATTGTTAGGGGGTGACAATTTACAAATTGACCTCTGCATGACAATTTACAAATGCATCTCTACGTGACTATTCCTAAGTCCCCAGCGTATATAAACTCTAGCGCTACCCTCGCAGATCGTCTTTCAGTTTGTGTCACTCACACTGTAAACTTAAACTTCAAAGGTATGAACCGCTTGGATGGAGTCGCGATTCATTCAACAATCGTGAAATACTCCTAAAGGAAGAACCGCATTTTGTAAAGTCGCGTAGCAGTTACTTAACATCGTGAAATAGTACGCAGTGTTAAGAATAAACTACGTCCCTTTGGCTTTCGGTCATAATATAATTTGATTTCGGAATATTTCGTGTACATCAACTAAAAACATCTGCTAGAATTCCGTTGCTATTCTAGAAACCATCGGGGATATCATCGACACTACAAATATTTTCTTGCCCTTTCAAGACGGAAAGGCAGCGTAAGTGTTTATCCTTACTTCACTGTAAACTGATTTTATGCTCTTATATTCTAATAAACATACATGTATCTTATGAAAGTTGTCATATAATTGAGTTTTACATAACACGCTATCCGCGTAGGATAGACAAGTAAAACCATCGCACATTTAATAATAGTTAGGCTTTACCACCCTGACTTAATCAGCCCTTCAACCTCCCGTACCTATCACATTAATAAACTAATCTCGCCTTTTACTCGGGAATTAACAAGCCTAGAGAAAAAATTGGCACATTAAAAAAAGGTTTCGTTTTTACGCAGACTCCATTAATGTGAACAAAAACCGATGAATCAATACAAAATCTTTTGGTACGACAGGAGTCAGCGCACCTCAGTGAAAAGTGACGAAACTCGGATCCCGACGGTGCGCCAACACACTGCGTGGAACCGAACTAGCATTTGTCTCACTTCTTTGAGGCTTCTCTCACTTTACCAATCGTTACTTCCAGTCTTTTGACAAGAGGGGTGTTCTGACTTATAGATGAGAGGAATGACGGAGACTACCTCCTTTGGTCTCTCCCTTACATCTTGTGTAAAAGCCAGCCATGCTTTGTTCTTTACTCCGTCCAGTCTTCGAAACTCTGTTCCATGTATCTGATTCCTGAAATAAATCATTGAAAAATGACCTCCATTTCTCATCTTCTATTTTCTCCCCTACCCCCACCGTAAGTTTCCTCAACCCATTAATCATTTTCCACACATTATCTTCTGTCTGTACACTTCTCAACTCCTTTTCCTGGTCTTGCACCTTTTATTGCTATTTCATCTAGCCCTGTTATTCAGCGTTCCGGGCACAGCCCTTTTCTTCTCAGCTCTCCAAATCTACACCCGAGACTTCATTCTCCTTTCTCCCGTCCAACCTTGCTTCCCCTGCATTGCCTTTGACCTACCCATGTTTTATAACAGCAGTTACACCCCCTCCGTTTCTTCCCCGCTATTTAGTTTCAAAACTCTCATCATAATATTATTTCTCTTATCTGCCTTCTCTTTTCTCTCTATTCTCAACTCAATTGCCCTTATTTATTCCCTATCTGCTCTCCTCTACTATTCATTTCTACGCTCTTTCAGTTTATCTTCCATCATATTCTCTACCCTCTCGTAAATAATTTTCTCCCCCCCCCCCGTCACCTAGTTTTATAAATGACCTGCGCTCTATATTCTCAAACCTTTTTTCCGACCTTTCCTTCGAAATTCTAATGTTTTCTTCCATCTGCTTCATTTTATCCTTTTTTTCCTTCCTAACCGCGATCACCTCGTTTTTTAAGCCTTCGACTTCCTACCTCATATTTTACCTCCCACTCCCATTCCTCATCTGTTACCCTTAGGTCTTCCCTTATATTTTTTATCTGCTCCACAGCCCTCCTTACGTCTTCCTTCATCCCTCTGATATCGTTTATCAATACCCCGAGAACTTCATTTTCCTGCAGTCAAGCCATTTCTAGAGGGGAAGGGGGGCGATCTACGGTTCTGTACGCTTTTTTGTGGAATTTCCTGACTGTCTATCTTTCTCTTTAAAATATCCTCCACCTCACTCACGCTAGACGTTCCCTCCTGTGCCTTGACGCTTGCTTCGCTCTGTTTTTACGTGTTCTTGACGTGCTACTTAGAAATGGGTCACGCACAGTTGGCCGTCGTGGCCTGTAAAAACTTCCTTGCCGTCGATTTCACTACCAGGACTCTTGCTAAATACCTCCCACACTTCCATCGGTAACTGGAACTGCACAGTGCAAAAAGTAACTTTAGTTGCTCTATTCTAACCCTACATTCCTTGCAGACATCTCTTTCTCTCTCTTAATATCCGTCAGCGTTATGCGAACCACCCTTGGTCCCCTTGAAGAACCAAACTCCTCCACACAAACTACTCCGAAACCTTGATAACCTAATCTCACTTTCTCTAGTCAGCTAAATCCCACCAAAAAACGAATCCGAAAATTCATTTTTAACACCCTAATTCACCTCTTACAACCCTACTCACCTTCTAGGGTTTCACCCTCCCACTCCACTCACACCTTCCACACAAACTCCATAAATTTTAAAGGTTCATTTAGAGGTAGTGCTACAGAGAATATGCCTTGTGGTACAGGGAACTTATTATACAGGGTGTCTAAAAAGTCCCGGGACGGTTTGATATGTCTTCAGGTAAAATATTTTTCAAAAAAGTGAAGGCCATTTCTGAAGTAAATTTTAACGAGTAATTAAATAATGACCTACATTTTGACCTTGAAGTTGACCTTCATGGTTTATTAAAGGTCAACTTTGTTTTTTTAAAAGGAAACCTCTTTTTTAAATCTGCAAAGGATAAAGCGGAAAATTCTACGTTCAGGTATGTACCCAAGTCATAGGTCAATTGTAACGTTCAAGGTCAGTTGAGGTTATATGAAATTAACAAAGTTTTCCAAGAGGTCAGTGCAATTCCTGAAGTAAATTTCAACGAGAAATTCATTTTGAGCTCTGTATTGATCTTGGTGATGATCTTCAAGTTTTTTTCAAGGTTTTTTCCAAGCTGTTCACGTTTACGTTTAGCATTACCCAGGAGCAACGACGTAGACGAAGTAAATTTTGTTTCCTTCCGGGTGCTTGATTAGCGTGAGTCCTGTTGCCTCTCACGCTTCACTGAAGATTTTCGAACTGAAAACCTTGAGCGAAAAAGATTTTTCATGTAAAATTTTTTCTAATAGATTGGATGACTTGTAGGATTGTGATTAACATGTGCCAACGTTTTTTCCAATCATCGAAACCCTTCTGATAATCATTTTGTGGTAGAGCCTTGAGTTCTCTCAGCGATGCAGTTTTTATCTCAATTGTTGAAAATCGATGTCCTTTCATGGGTCTCTTCAGTTTGGGGAAAAGAAAAAAGTCACTGGGGGCCAAATCCGGTGAATATAGAGGCTGAGGCCTGACTGTGGTGCTGTTTTTGGTCAGAAAATCTTTCACAAGCAACGATGAATGAGCAGGTGCATTATCATGATGCAAAAGCCACGAATTGTTTTTCCAAAGTTCCGGAAGTTTTTTGCGTATCGCCTCTCGCAAACGGCGCATAACTTGAAGGTAATACTCCTTATTGACCGTACGACCTTGTGGTAAGAATTCCTGATGCACTACGCCACGGTAATCAAAGAAGATAGTGAGCAAAACCTTCACATTTGACCGAACTTGACGTGCTTTTTTCGGTCTTGGAGACTCAGGATGCTTACACTGAGACGATTGGGCTTTAGTTTCGACGTCATAACCATAAAACCCACGATTCATCCCCACTTATAACCCTTTTGAGAAAATCAGGATCATTATTGACTTCATTCAACATCTTCTGAACGATGGTCATGCGATGGATCTTTTGATCAAAATTAAGCAGTTTTAAAACAAATTTCGCTGACACATGTCTCATGCCCAAAACGTCTGAAAAGATAGCATGGCATGAGCCAACTGATATGCTAACATCTTCCACAACTTCTCTGATGGTAATTCGGCGATTTTTTAACACCATTTTTTCCACTGCTTGAACGTTTTCATCTGTTGTTGACGTGCTGGGACGTCCAGCGCGAGATTCGTCTTCGACATCCTGTCGGCCTTCTTGGAACAGCTTCTATCACTTATACACATTTTTCTTACGCAGAATAGACTCGCCGTATGCAACTGTCAACATTTCAAGAGTTTTAGAGCACTGGATTCCATTTTTCACATAAAATTTAATGCAAACTCTTTGCTCCATTTTTTTTGAAAGAAGAACATCGCCGAGCACACCAAACCCTTCTAACCTTGTACGCCTCTGCAAGAAAAACAACACGAGCTATATAGTCAAAACTGTGAACATATGATCGTGACGAGTGTACCAACACAACAAAAAAAAATTAAAAACTTGAATGTACGTAGTCCGCGAAAATTGAAAAGTCACCATACTTTTTGAACGCATTTCGTATATCTTCCTGCAAGAGAATCACTACTCTCTAATATTGCAAAGACGTCACCGAAGCTGTCGTTAATAAAATTAATTCTTGGATTGGTATAGGTATATAGTGATTTCTTGCTTCGAGAACTAAAATTAATTTATCCGCAGGAAAAGTCTGTTTTTGAAGTTCGAATATCTGGTTCGGAATCCTTACGGGAGTTAGCCGAATAAACTGAAGCTCGTCAAGTTCATATACAGATCCGTCTGCAGAAATAAGCCTAGTAGGTAAAGCAATGTCCCTAGAAGAACAATTGGACCTGAAACTCAGTGGTGTCTCGACAGAAAGAAGGCACCTATCAGAATAATGCTGTTGTTAGAAACAGAAGCATTATTCTCTTCGTTATTTTTTATGCTGCGGGCAAGTTTTATATTTCAAAATATTTGGAATTGCATGCGCAGCAAAGATTTTCGGGCAAAAATTTAAAATAGTTTATTGAAAAAATTTGAGGAGTTTTAGTAATCCAGATGGGTTGTTCAAAAAATATCTTAGGCAAAAAGGTTAGTTTAAAAGATACTAAGCAAAAAATTTTCATGAACAAATGTATGTAGAATAAATTCAAGTTCATTTAATCCAAAGCCAAGCACGTTAGAAAAAGGAAGCCTGGCAGGTGAAGTTCTATATAAGGCTGGATGAGAACGGGATCTTGAACGAAGAGAATGTTCGGCATGAGAAGAAGACCCGGTCGGAGAATGAATTTTGACATCAGAAAGAAAACTGGAAGAAGGAACAGAACTAGCAGGAGGATGTTGTCTACCAGAAGAAGAAGATGGTGCGGCACGTGGATCACCTGGAATAGGGACACCATTAGACAAACATTTGAACTTTAAAGAAACTGCTAGAATAAACAGGCAGTTAAATTTTCTGGAAGCACAAATGTTTTTGCATTACTGATAATAATCTACAAAATATTAGTGCATTTCTACAAAAATGTGAATGCATCCGTGTGGAAATTTTATCATGAAGTTAGCTGGACTCAAAATAGGAAAATCTTCACCCCAAATTCGGGATTTAGACATTTAAGATAGACATTTAGGGATTTAGCCTAAATTACCGACCTACTTGGACTATCTTTGCAATTCAAGTAGCTAAACATTTTTAGACAAATCTTGTTCCTGAACCGGATTATTTGTCGCTAAAGATTCAGAAATGTTTTATTCCTAAGAAATTGGACATTTTAAATTAAGATTTAAGTTAAATTCAGAATGTAAAATTCCTTGAAAATTAATTTATTTGTTATTCTCTTCATAGCTGCAAATCTCATGGCTAATTCTCTTGACATGTACTTTTTGATGACATTGTGGATATATTTTCGGATTTGATGTTTGACTTGATTGCGCTCTGAAGCTAAATTACTTATAATTTATTTACATACTTTCGTTTTTGTTTGGGAACCTTGGAGTGTTCGAAATTTCTCGATGGCTCCGAATGCAACAAGTGCTTTTCACTTTCAGGATTTTTGATAATTAGAATCACAGTGTAATAATATTTACGCATAAAATCACAAAAGCACTCCCCAGAATAAACTCAAACTAACCTACATCTCACCTAATTGTGTTCAAGAGGTTCAATATGAAGCCCGACTGAAAACAGATGGACAGCCAGGTTTGAAAACGAACTTGAAAACATGCATGCGCGCCATCTACAGCGTTTGTCTCCATCATTTTTGAATCACCCTCGTATGTCTAAAACCAGAAAACGTGAAGCCCCTCTCTAATGACAACCGGTTCGGTTAATTAATATAGTTCCAACACGGCTATAATTTGACCAAGTTTCAATCCGATAAAAAACAATCATTTTAGGTGGGTTCACTTAACGTATTTTGCCCCGTATGTTTATTAAAAAAATAATGTTGACATTCATGGAAACTTAACCTAACATTAACTTGAGCTTACTTCTACGAAACGGTGACCCGTCGCTTTGATGTGTTGGCTTATTTCTAATTTTTGTGATTGGAAAATATGTATTAACAAATATTTTCTGTTCATTTCTTAGAACCTGTACCTCACAATAAGACTTTTTCATCGACCAGGAGGGAAATATTCGATCTCCTTAAATGAAAATTACCTCAATGCCTAAAAAGAGTGCTTAGACATTAAAGGAAAAGAAATGTTTCCGAAAAGCTGGGAATCGTTTATGATATGTCAAACAACATGAAAAGGAATATCAAAGTATTGCTCGCCAAAATTAAAAAAAATGGCAGGATGTTAGTCAGAAGGACGGTATGCAAGTCATACTCTGCGTTCATGATTAACAAGTGTAAAATTTTATCAACGTTGAGCTTCATTCTACAGAATATATAATAAACTTTTAGTGCCTTTATAAAGGTCCGCCATATTAAATCCATTCCGGTAACAAGTGTTGAATTCAGAATAATTCAGAATTTGTATTCCTATGAATGCGTGATTTTTCCTCTTTCTAAAAATGCCCCAACTGGAACAAAAAAAGTGAAAATCCCATTCCTCTCAATCGACTTAGTAAAATTGAACGAAAGCGTATTAAAAAGAATTAAACAGTAGAAGAATTTTAAAGAAGGAATAGAGAATATTAAAATAATTTCACTCAGGACACGCAAGATTGAATTGAAATTTATGGATTTTTTCTCATTATTAAATATTTTGTATCAAATCATCATTTGCATGTGTTCAAGAAAAAGTCAATCGGAATTATATAAACATGTTTTATTAATATATTTATTATTCACATTTGTACCAGTGATCCATTTAAGATTTTTTTGAATGTTTTGTTTAGAAAAATTTGATAGATTGATTGAAAGACATAATAACGATGTTTTAAAAATTGTGAGTGTTTTTAAACTTATAATAATTAAATTTGACTGATATTAACGGTCATTACAGGAAGCTTCTAATGTGTCCCCTAAGGGTTTACATTTTTCTTGCACCTTCTTTTTCATTCCTTTACACACCCTCCACACACTTACTTGGTGGTGGAAGGGGGACCTACAGTTTAAGGAGGGTTCCGAACCACCAATAAGTACTTAAAGTGCTTAGAGAAAACCTTTTTCTCTAGAAGTACCGGTCCCACGACTCTCCGGAGATGAACAGCTCCCTTGCTAGGCTAAAGATCACCGCATGGGCCGCCGAGACTCTTCCAGAGTACGAGGCGCGAATCGAACCCGCCAGTCGACGGAGTTGGTTCAAAGCGTACGCTTTAGCCTTATTGCTTCTAAAATATTTTCATCACAATAAACACGAATTCAAATGTCATTCATATTATTCGTAGAATGAAATTGAGAACCACTCGTTGGTATCTGTGCGTAGTCTTTGCTGGACGGTGTATATAAGGTCTCAAGAGCATGCTTATGAACCACCATGATGTTGGTATCCCCCAACTGGAGAGGATTATGAAAATCTTTCTATTTGCTTTCTTTGGTTCTGTAATTATAAATTAGTATGTTATAAACTTAAACGTATAGGCAAGTTCTCCGACAGGGAGAGGAAATATACTTACTTTCATAAATTCTTTTCACTTGAGCAAGCTTTTTTTAAATCAGCTGATTAGATCTGTCAGCTTTCATCTCTGATTCACTAAGATCCATTTTCAATGAAGTCACAAGAAAATGCCTATAAATATCTGTCAAGTAAAATTAATTTTCAGAAGTAATTAAAAATGTTCTATAATCTTTTTCAAGTTCCTCTTAGAATTACTTCAGAAAAAAATGTTTTCAAATTTTTTCATGAATTTTAAAAACCATCTTTTAAACCCTTGCCTCTTGTCCTTGCTTCTGTTGTTTCCTTGGCCAGTGAGCGTGCTCTCCGCAAGAAAATCATAACCAAACACTGCTACCAAAATGTTTCGAACAAACGCTTTTTTTCGTTCTCAACGTCACATCGTGAGCTGCAAGTGCGTAAGCATCTTCAGAAAGCCAAACACCTGGGCCAACATGAATCTAAAAGAGCAGGTATACATAATGAAATACACGTTTTAAGTATCATAAAACTACAAAAAGGACTTATGAATAATTTTTTTTGCTTTTTTTGTGAAGTAGCATTGTTGCATTGAGCCCTCCTTTAATTTCCAATGTCTCTGCTCGAGCTATGTATAATTCTTGAAGGAGCACCTCTTTTTTGGAACATACTTGTTGCAACTCTTCTTTGCACAGCTCCAGAGCATTGCTTAAACTCGCTAATTTCTTTTTCGATTCATATAATTCGGATACACTTCGCTTTAACTGGAAAAGGTAAAAGATAATAAATAACTCCTAACATTTTCTAATGTGTCACTTTGTAGCTTGGACAATTACTTACCACATTATGTTTAAATTTGTTGCTGCGACCTGCTGCTACTAATTCCTGAGAAGTTACATGTCTTTCAACAGTGTTAGATGAGCATGCAGATGAAGGTTGTATCACCGTTTCAGGTTTCTCTCTTGAATAAAGCTTAACCTTTGCAGGGAGTTTGGCCATTGCAATCTGTTTAGCAGTTTCAGTCTTTGTAGTCTTTGCAAAAGATTTCGACGTTGTGGGAGATTTCGAAGTTGTGAGAGATTTCGACGTTGGAAGATCCCATTGGGCACAAAATCTGGCGACGTCTTTACGACATCGTTACGAAATGTTTACGACAACTTTACGACATCCTATGTCCATGTCGTTTCGGTGTCTTTGCGATATCGTAAAGACATCGTCAAACCATACAACTTATTTACGATATCGTCAAGAGGCCTTTAAGACATGGACATAGAATGTCGTAAAGTTGTCGTAAAGATGTCGTAAGTATGTCGTAAACACGTCGCCAAATTTATGTAACATTTTTGCATTATGTTTAAAAACATAAGAGACTTTTTCTAATGAATTTACTTGTAACCTTTCAAATTCTTTTAAGGCTTCTAAAGTTTCAGCTTGACAACTTTGAAAAGTGCGTATCCTTGAAATTAAAACCAAATTGAAACATTTTGCTGTAAAATTTTTTACTCTTTTTCGCAATTTAAGGAAATCTTTTTAGGTCTTGTTCAATGCTGAGGGAAAAGAACGGATCAAATACATGGCATTCGGTCCATTTTTTCTATTTTGCTAATGTTGCGAAGATATTACAAACATTAAAAAATGACTTTCGCGAATTTCATCAAATTTTGACGTTTTAAGGCCTCCTCAGTTAGAAAAAAAGTTATTGCGTCATGACACTGTAAACTCGCCGAAATTATAAAATGTGGAAATCTGAAAATCCCGAATTTAAAAATTCAAAATGATGAAATTCTGAATAGTTTACAATATTATCGAATTTAAAAATTCCCGAATAAAAAAATTCCAGACCGAATGCTGCACAATTATAAAAAATGTACAAACTAGAATATTCCTGAATTATAGAAACTGAGAAAATAGGTTTTTAATCAATACTATTTATTTATTAAAAATACATGTATCAAATATTTTTATCATAGAAATTTTGTTTAATGTTTATTTTTTTTAATTATTGTTTTAATTTAAAATGGCAATATTTTCATAAAAATTGTATTTAAAAATAAATTTAAAAACACATAAGCTTCGCAAAAAACAAACTCTGCATGATTCAAATCAGCACTGATGTAGCACGAAATTTTTTTAAAATTATTTTTAATTTTATTTTTGTGAAAGTTTTTTGTAGCTTAAAAAAATACAATACACATTTTTTCTAATGTTTATCCAATAAATAATTGTTCAATTATTTTTATCTTAAATTAAAACAAAAAGTTGTTTCTTTGATATAAATATTTTATAATTTTATTTGAAACAATATTTGTTAATCAAGTATTTGTTTTAATTTTTTAAATCCGGGAGTTTTCTTGGCCAGATATTTTATAATTCGGAAATTTTCTGCCGGTTTAGACAGCGTTATAATTTCGGGAATTTTTACAGTGACGGAAATGTCATTTTTCGGAAAAAGCGATTAGAAAATTCCAAAAAATAAAATTCCCGAGACCGAAAAATACGTGAATTGCAAAATTTCCAAAGAATAAAATTCGCAAAATAAGAAAAGTGGCGAAATATAAATCTCTCGAATTGAAAAATTCACGAGAAATAAAATTCCCGACAATAAGATATTACCGAATTTGAAAAATAACAATGATGAAAAAATATTTATTTCTGGATTGAAAATTTTGCTTAAAAATATGCACTGTATTAAAAAAAATACGAAAAAAGTTCTAACAAATCGAATTTTCAATTAAAAATAAATCAATGAATTTCGATATAAATCGGTGTTGAATTGAACACAGCAAATTTTCTTTTTTGACAGTGATAGTTCATTTTCGAATTTTTTACTATTAAAAATATTTTATACTTAAATAATACTTCAATAATATTGTGAAATTGAATAAAGGTGTTCATTTAAGAATCTAATTATTTGAAGTGACTTTTAAATTGAATATTTTTTATGGAGACTAAATCGGATGTTTGCATTTGTGTCACCACCAAGGCTTCCGAATTAAATTAGTTCAAATTTTAACATTAAAATGTATCAGATATATTATTTTGAACAGATCCAGAATCATGTTGTAAAATCAATCACTCTTTAATTTTTAATACTCGAACTGCAGTTGAATTTTTAAATTGACTTTCACTTTCCGATTTTTCCTGGTCGCAAGTCTAGCGTCATTTAGAATTTTCATTTTTTTTTTAATATTAATTTTTCGCTTTTAACTTTCTGAATAATCAGTTTATTCCTTGCAAGCCTTCCTACAAATCTTGTTGATAATTTTTTATTTTAAGAATTGCATGTAAAAATTATACTTCTTTTATTTTTATGAACAATCACTTCCTTTGATAACATTTGTGGAATAAAAGCGTTTCGAAGAGATTTTTTTTCATCTCTCGGGGAATGAAATTAATATTGATAGGTCGACCAAGGTTTCCCAGTGGGCACAAAATTTGACGACACCTTTACGACATCATGACGACATCGTTGCGACATCTTTACGACATCCTACGACCATGTCATTTCGGTGTCTTTGCGATATCGTAAAGACATCATCAGATCACACGACTTATTAACGATTTCATAAATTCACCTTAACGACATAGACATAGGATGTCGTAAAGTTGTCGTAAAGATGGCGTAACGATGTCTTAAGACGTCGCCAAACTTTGTGCCCACTGGGTTGTTTTCTTTACAAAACTGACTTGCGCCTAATTTTTTTAGTTGTTTTTACAATAGTAAAATTTACGTTTGTATCTTTGGGCGAAAAAATCCATTCTATAGATTAACAAATATTCTTTATAAATCAACATTTTGCACAGAAAATTACCCTGAGTGACCTTTAATTATAATTTTATAAACGTGAAAAAACCAGATTTCAATATTTTCTATGCAAAACACAATCCGTGAGTGACAAAATGAAATCGAAAACCATAAGAATCAATTTATTCGGGAACAAACACTTTGAACAAAAATTACCTTGAGCGCGCTTCAAATATACATTTTTTAATTTTGACAAAAAGTAAGCGTTATTTCCTTTAAAACAATTATTTTTGGGATACAAAATTATCAAAATTACAATAGTGGACGTTTTAAGCCCTAATTTTAAAAGATATGTGCATGTATGTAGAAAAAACACAAAGACAGAGCTGGCAGTGCGAGGAAAATACATAATCGAGCACGAAGTACAGAATAAATCCAGTATCGGGCTCATTTTGGGCTCTGCCAATATGGTAATGAAAAATTTTAAAAAATTGTTCAAACAATTTTTAATTTAACAATTCTAGTAAAAATGAAGTAAGCAAATTTTTTCTTCTGTCCTATATTAAGGCTCACTTAGGGCTTCAGAAATATATTTGAATTTAACAAAAAAATTTTTAGACAATTATTGCTTAAACAAATTTACCACAAAAATATATTGTATTCTATTTTTTGCATAATTTCAGACCCTAAATTAGCCCTAAATTATTCCATAACGTGAGTTTTCTTTATCCATCTTTGGCACACTTTTTCTAGGTCCTAAAAGGAAGGAGGAGTTCCTTTACCAGCCATTTTTGATAAAAATTCAAAAAGTGAACGCATTTTGTACATTTTTGGACCATTTTTTTATGAATTTAAAAATTCTATGTGTGGCTATTTACAGTTTTAAAAAGAACAAACAATTAATCCAAATGACTTTTTTCGATAAAAAGAAAATTTTCAGAGATATAGCGTTTTCAACCTTTTTTAAATTAACCGAAAATCAAAATTTTAAGCGAAAAAACGCACTAAATGAAAAAAAGTCAAGAAAAGAAAAACATTTCTTTTTAAAAGATCTACAAGATTATTATAACAAATTTTTGGATTTTCTTCAAAAATCCAAATTGTGATTCCACAAAAAAATAATGAAAAATAAAAAATTCCATTTTGTAGACAAACTATGTAGGATACGAAAAAAGACGAATTAACAAAAATTGTTACCCCCCAAAAAAATACAATTTTGTTAAAAATCATTTCTTGATAGGACGCGTACCTTTTGTTTTATTAGTGAAAAATAACGTTGAAAACAAAAAATTTTTTTTTAATTGTGGAAAAACCACGAGAATGTCACGATGAGAATGTGTAATTTATAGAGTGCCTATTTTTCGAGATATTTGAGAGTCTCAAGTTAAAAAAACCACCCTTTATAACAAAAAAGGGCAAGGAAAATATCGCAAGACTTTCCGTTGATGATATTTCAGGAGCCTTAAACGAGCCTGAAATTGTGCAAGAGAAACGAAAAGAAAATAATATTTTGTGGTAAATTTGTTTAAACAATATTTCGTTCAATGCAAATATCATAATAATGGAGCCATAAGTGAGCTTCAACATAGGATAGAAGAAGAAATTTGTTTAATTCATTTTTAATAGAATTGCTTAAACAAAAATTATTTAAAAATTGTTTTCTCATTATCATATTGCCGGAGCCCTAAATAAGCCCTAAATTATTGTGGAAAGAAATAATGCCTGAGTCGTTTTTTTCTCTGTGTGGTCCTGCTAGGTTAACGTTAAGCTGGCATGACCACAGGTTTTTTCGAAAAATTGCGGAGCATTAAATTTGAGAATAGGGCAATAAGTAAGCCATCCTCTCCTTATCCTCCCTCTCTCTCACCCTAACCTCAACTCCGGTCGGTACGCTTACAGCAGCCCCGCCAAACTCTATTCTCTCTCTTTTCAGGGTCGGTAAGCTCTTTGCAGCTCCGCCCGCTCTCTATACTTTTTTTCAGAGGACGGTACGCTCACCACAGCCCCAGCCTCTACCGCTTTCCTGTCTATCTACTTTTTCGGGATCGGTAAGCTTTCTCGCAGCTCCGGTTGCTCCTTCTTTTCTCGTTTACAAGGTCGGTAAGCTTTTCTTACAGCTCCGGTCGCCTTTAGCTTTTTTTCCTTAAGGACCGGTAAGCCCTTTGCGGCCCCGACGCTCCTCACCTTCTCTACCTCCTGTCTCTCTCCTCCACCTATGCCTGATCAGGCGAAAACTTCCCGTCCGCGTCCCGGCAAGCGAATCCGAGTCCGCCGTCGCTTGGCCGCACTTCGGAGAGGTTCCGATTCACTCGGCCTTTCGCTACCACTTCTTCGTCCGCGGTTTCGGGCCACCTGGACTCCACCAGGCGCTACGTAACCCCGGACAACACCACTCCTCGCACCCCCTCTCCCCGCAAACGGCCCTACGCCGAGGAGAGTGACGACGATGTCCTCATATTGGACGAGCTCGAGCTTCTACGCTCCCCAGTAACTCCTCCGGCTAAGCGTGCTTGCGGAGAGTTTCGACGCGACCTGGGCGTCTAGGTCAATCCCACTCGCTTTGACGACGGGGCTTCACCCCTAAAAAAAAAACAAAGGTCAGTAGACCGAACCTGTGACCGAGGTCCAACACGCACCTCGCGTGAACGGGCCCATCACCAACATGTGGCTAGTGGCCCCCACGTCTTGTGCGTGTAAGGGCCCTCCACCAACACCGGGCGACAAGTCCATGGACGGCTTTCAGGCCTGGAGGTACCTCCTGCTGGCCAAGGGTGCACCTAGCATCTACCAGCAACCACCAAGGAGCCAGCGCAGCTAGCCTCGGTCCATCCAGCACCTGGACGATTTTCTGAAGGCCAACAACCGGTGCCTTCCTATCCGAGGGTTTCCCTCAATAACATCCAGCAACAGCTCCAGCCTCCGTGGTTAACAGCCTCTATCCAGGAGGGTACGAACGGCTCTCCACGCGACTACGAGAAGCACCAGGATTCCGTGGTTAGTAGCCTCTCCCCTTACGGGTACGAACGGCCCTCTACACGCAGCCGGCACAAGAGGATCGTGGTTAGTGGCCTCTACCCCGGACGGGTACTAGCGGCCCTCCACACGGTATCTCGAATACCGAACCACCATCACTTTTAGATCAAGTCCGGCGTAACTTCCAATAAGAAGATATAAGAAGATATTTATGAATATGAAACTTTGAAGCTTTCAAAATGAAACAATAATATTTAAAAGTAGTAAAATAATCGAAATATTTTCATTCTACACGTGCAACTTTTAGTAGATCTCTTATATTTTTAGAAATCCTTTAGAATTTTAAAACTCCTTGAACTCTTCTGAATTCTTTTGAAATCCCTTCAACTTCTTTAAAATCATTTGAAATCTTCAGAAATTTTTTGAAATTCACTAAAATCGATTGAAGTGTCTTAAAATCCATTCGATTTTCTTATCCCTTAAAATCCTTGTAAAATAATAAATAACTCGCTTAACCTTCTTTAAAATCACTAAAAATACGTCTTCAAATCTCATGAAACTTCTTGCAAATCTTAAAAATTTTTTAATTCTATAAAAATTACTTAAAATCCCTTTAGAACTTCTTGAAATCTTGTAAAAATCCTGAAAGTGTTTTGAATTGTTTAAAAATCCCTTTAAATTCCTTACAATCACTTGCAATCTTGTGAAATTTTCTAAAAATTATTATATTCTTCGGCATTTTTTATGTCTCTTCAAATTCTTTAAAATCCTTCAAAATCTCTTGAAGTAACATGAAATCACTTAATATCTAAAGGTTCTTCGAAGTTTCTACTGATTCTTTATGATCCTTTAATTCTATTCAATCAATTTGAGTTGCTTGCAAATTTAAAATTTTTTTTTAAATGTCTTGAGATTTCATAAAAGGACCCCGCACTAAATGTATGGAAAAATGGCTTTCGGTGGATTTAGCTGAAACTTTGTAATTTTTAAGGTTATAAGTGCCGGACGAAATATTCGTAAAAAAAATCCAAAAAAATTGGCAGTTTCAGCGCTATGTGGCGCTAAGCGCTCAAGATCAGTGAATAAAACAAATTATAACAGATTTTGTTACAAAAGCGATGTCAACATAAAAATCACGATTCAGATCGTGGTCTGTCATATTTTCGCCTACACCGTTGAATCATATAGCGCGCTTCTCAAAACGATCAAACGCTACGCGCCCAAGATTTTAACTTGACTAATTAATCACTTCTTTAAAGGCAGAAATGGTACCCAAAGTAACATTAGTAACTAGTGCGCACATACTGATAATAACATTCTACCGTTCGCAAGAGGGTTGAACGCTAAGCGCTCAAGATCAGCGAATAAAACCAATTCTAGTAACTTTAGCGACACAAGCGATGTCTGTATACGAAACACGCATCAAGAAGTGGTCAGTAACATGTTTAGACAAACCAATGCAAGACTTAAGTTTTGTTTAAACGTTTATATTTTGTAGTGAAAATATTGAAATGTCAACTTTTATATTAAAACATTAACTATTTTGTTAAAAATATATTTTTTGCCTAAAATAAATCTTTAAAACTGGAGATTCAATAATTCTATTTTTCGTTGAATATTATTGTTTATAGTTGAAAATTCAATTACTTAATTCAATATTTGTTTACAAATTCGTTGTTTTGGTAAAAAATTAATTTTCTAAACTAAAAATTTAATTATCATATTTTTGGAAAAAAAATTTGTTTTGTTACAAATGGATAGTTTTTCTTCAAAACTTAAACTCATTTATTTGAAAATTAAAATTTTGTTGAAAATACTTCTTTCTATCTTGAAAATTCAACAATTATATTAAAAGTGTTATTTTGAACTGCGGAGAATTATTTATTCCATTTCTAGTTGAAAATTCAACTACTTAATTGAAACTGAAGATTAAATTATTTTATATTCTGTAGAAAAGAATTCGTTTTTATATAAAAATTTAAGGACTTTTTCATTGATAATTAGTTTTTCCGAATTAATATATTTTGCTAAAAATTAAAGTATTTCGTCGTACATTTTCAAGTAACCAATTCAACTTTTTTGGTTAAAATGTGAAATATCTGCTTGAAAGTATATGTGCTATGTTAAAAAATTCATTTTGTTAATTGACGATTGAAGGTTTTTCCTTGAAAATTCGTTCTTTTTGGTCGCAAATTAATTTTTGGAAACCACTATTTTATTGCTTCTTGTTTAAAAGTGCAGCTAATTAGTTGTAAATTCTAGAGTTTGGTTTTTAATTAATTTTTCTTCATCAAAAGATTCACTTAAAGATGCAAGCATTTTGTTGAAAATTTAATAATTTAATTCAATTTGTCTATTTTGATAATAAGTTATCTTTTTCGGTGAATAATTTAACTGTTTTATTGAAAATTTTTACTTTTGAATTGGAAACTCATCTTTTTGTAAGAAAAGTTTTTTTTGTTGAAAATTCATGTTTTTTCGTTTAAAGATTTACTTGAAAATATACTTCTTTTTTTTAATATTATGATTTTTTTATATTTAATTATTTTTTTAAAAAGTTATTAGCAGTCCCTTCCGTGCCCCAAATATCTTTTTAACTGACCCGAATTATTCCATGAAATTACCTAAACACTTCTGGATAATTTTTGAAAATTTTAGAAGTATTTATTTATTTATTTAAAGATTTTTAACTATAATCTTGAAATTAATTTTTCAAAATAAATAATAACTTTAAATTTTGTCAGAAATTCTAAGAAAATTTTATCACTATTTTCAAACATTTCAAAACTTAAAAAACTTAATAATTTTACGCATAGTCTATTGTTCTTAAAGTTAAACAAAAATTCTTCAATCTTTTAAAAACTTCACAATATCATTTAAAATTATTTTTAGTTTTACTAAAATTTCTTTTTTGACATATTTTGATATTCCAAAAGCTCAAAATAATTTCTTAGAAAAACCTAAATCAATAAAAATTGCCGCAAATAATTTATGGTCGGTTCGCGCAATTTTTGTGTTATTGATATCGAAAAATAGGATTAGGGTTTGAAAATGTTGACAAATTATAGTATGATAAAGCGAAATATTAGGAACAGATTTATGTCACATTATTCAACAAATTACAATTAATAATGGCTTTTGTACTAATCATGTTTAGAAGCATTCACAAAAAAAAGATAATAAATAATTGAATAATTTTTTTTTTAAATTTAGTTTTTCCGTCCTAAAAATTCAACAATAATATTGAAATTTACTATTAAAAATTAATTATTTAAACTGGAGATTCAATTAGAGCACTTTTGTTTGAAAATTAATCCTTTTTGGTTGAAAATTCAACTATTTTATTGAAAATTAACTTTTTTTTAAAGTATGTTTTTCATTAGACTATTTTGTATTTAACTTACTGTTCACTATAACAAATAATTTCAATCTCAAAATAGTTTTTTTTAATCCAACTAATTTATTCATAAACTTAGTTGGTTTTCCCAACACTTTGATTTCATTATTTTCCATTCACTTGTTTTTCAAAATAATGTTTAAATTAATTTGATTTGTTTTTTACTCCATGTTAATTTTATTTCACCTTAACTTTAAATTTTTAATTTATGTTGCAATTTACGTTATTTTCAAAAAAAAAGGTTACTTCCAAATTATGAGAAGTTAATTTCTAGTCAACTTTGCTTCCAATCATTTTCTTTGAATTTCTCACTATCTATCTATCTCACTATCTATGTAATCGCGTCGCCTCAAACTCCAAAACAACTTTCAATGATAATTGGAACTTTAGTAGTTCCAATTAAATTATGTTCATTTTATTTATTCCAACATTTTGAAATTCCTTTTAATTTTATTTAGGATTTGAATTCGTAAAATTCCAATTATTTTAATCTCGCCATTTCTTTATATCCTTCCTGCGTCAACCGAGCCCTACGTCGGGCGCCGTTTATAACTGGACTTTTACCCACTTATTTATTTTTACAGATTTATATGACTTCAGAAGCTAAGTTAGACTTGTGAGCGAGTCCAATAATTTGCTAGAAGGGCCTGGTAACTGTCGTGCTTCTCGAGTGGTTCCCCTTATGATTATTTTTTCGTTTTTAATCGCCGTTCCTGAAGTTTTCGTTTTATTCCGGTGCTAGTCTTTGAGGCAATCATCCTCATTTGAGCTCAGTGTAACGAATGACGTTCAGAGTGGCGTCTCCGTTCATTGTCTGAGGTGAGAGTCTGCGCGCCACTAGTGTGAGGAGATTGCAAATAAAGATTGGTAGACTAAGAGGAACCGCAAGGAAGTGAGACAGTTTCGAGTTAAATTTCCTGCAGCGTGGTGAGGCACCGTCGATATCCGAAATTCGCGACTTGGCACTGATCATGCGCTATTTGTTGAGGTTCACAAGGGTGCGCTGACTCCTGTCAACGCGCAGATTCCACCACTGACCCCAACTTTGGCATGCAGAGGCATTGCGCTTGCGCTCGCTGTGCGTAAGAGGAACACGGCGCGGCAAATTATTGCAATGGTAACGGGTTGCCACGTCGTGTTCCTCTGAAGAATTCCAGCGCAAGCGCATTACGTCTACATGCCAAAGTTGGGATCATTGGACTCCACGTGGCCGCATGAACGTGAGTTTCCCAGCCACCTTGTGCGACCGTGAATCTCATCCACTGCCGTTGTATTTTTCTATATAATATTACATTCTGTAACTCAAAAAGACGAATTTCGATATGACAGTTGGATTTTTAAACCATAAAAACTAAATTTGAAGAAAAGAAAAAAACAGTTTTAAACTAATTTTTATGGCGTTAAAATTTATTTGTCAATGCTTCCAAATATTATTAATACAAAAAGACAATCTCAATTGTAATTTTTTTAATATCGGGACATAATTCTGTTATTGAAATTTCCCTATATCACAATATAAATTTTCTACATTTTAAAACCTAAATCTTAATTTCGATACCAAGAAAATAAAAATTACACGAAAAAGTAAGATTTTTGTGGAAATTTTTATTTGTTTACATTTTATTTTTAAAGAATTATTTAGAGCTTCGAGGATGACAAAATGTCTCAAAAAAGACATTTTAGGAAAACTTGAAATAATTTTAGAAGATATTGTAAAGTTTTGAAAATAGTTTAAAAAATTGAGTTCGAATACGCTTAATAAATAATTAGAAGTTTTTAAAGGATGAAAACATAATTCTAAACTTACAAAGATTTGAATAATTTTAAAATCAAGTTAAGGCAATTTTTCTAATCTTGCAAAATTTTTGAAAAAATATAGGAACAATAAGTGGTTTCAAAACTTTAATCAGACTTTAAATTTATTAAGATTATTAACATACATAAAATCTTGAAGTTTTTGAGTATTCTGAAAGGTGTTACGATAGTAATAAAATTTTTTAGAAGTTCCTCGCAATATTTCAAGTGATTCTCTTTTATTTCGTATTTCGCTTGTCGTGAAAAACAGCCGTGAATATTGTTCGTTGCCGTAGGTGGCAGTGTAGGCGCAAGCTTTATTTTAAAAGAATAATTTTAGTCTCGAAAATTTCTGTTATTTCAAAAGTGAATTTTAACATATAATTGAAAAAGATTAACAAAAATGGTCAAAGTTTAATCTGAAGAATGTTAACATAATTTTGTAAATTTTGAAGAGTTTAAGAAAAAAAATTAGATTCGGTTCAGTTAGAAATATTTTTATGAATTTAAGGCCTTTATAATAGATTAGAAATATTTAAAAACTGAAAGCCTTTCGAAAAATTTATCAAAGATTTTTGGATTTATCCATCTATTCCAGTAAATTAAAACTGGTCGAAAATATTACGATGCATTTTTTCGCGAACTCGATTTTTTTAAAAACGTACGCTTGATGAAAATAAAATTTGGATTCGTGACAAAAAGCCCAAACGACAAAGCGTTTCACGGCCGTTATAATACATCGCATTTCTTTGTATTTATTTAAATCTTATGACTTGAGCGATAAGAAAGAAAATAAAACGATAAGAATTAAATATTCGGATTCTCATTTGGATTCTCACCTAAATTCTTTATTAGCGCACAAATCAGTTTGCCTTTTTATTGTAAAAAATGAGGGTCGTTTATAATCTTCTTTGTACCATGATGGCCATCCTTAATTCTATTGGTGAATATAATCCTATAACTTTTAAAACTTTTTAAAATTTTTTCCGTTAAAAGGTGCTTATTTGAACTCTATTGAATCTTATTTTTTCAGAACTTTTATCAGGTTCTATCTTATGAATTTCATAAATTTCTATCAAATTCTATCTTCTAAGAAATGCTATATTTTCAAGCCAAATTTTTCATCAAAATTCTATAAAATCACATGCACTACAGGCACTTATCAAATACATTTTTAAAATAAAAAATTCCGCAATGATTTTTTTATTTTTACAGAAATAGCATCAGGTATACTGCCCAAAACATTGAACCTTCTGGAAAATTTTGGGAAGAGTAACGAACATACGCATACTCAAGGTACCTATAGTTCAAATAAATACTGATAACAGAAACTTTAATTAATAAACCGTTTTTTATTGAAATTTTAGAACTTTTAATAATCTCTTGAACTAGTACATACTTTAAATTACATTTTGAATGTCAGCACATTTGATACATTTGATCAAATTGTGTCTATGTAGATATCGTCTACATTTTTATCCATATATTTTTTTAATTAAATTTTATCAGCTTCTCTGGCCTCTAATATTTCCAAAAAAAACCTAAATAAACTTCAAATGCTGATAAGATTCTTTTTATATATATTAAACTTACTAAATGCTTCATGAAAAATAATAGAGATATGAAAAGTGGGGAAGATAAAAGGAATGTCACAGTTTTGATTGATAATAGCGATTAAAAATAAAAAATGGCAATGTTAATTATTCATTCAAATACATATCGCCGGTGCTTCGGAGAATGAACCCGTAAATTATATTGCTGTGAAAAAAATACTTCTTATCATAACGCCATAAAAAACTTAATCTTTATAAAATGTGAGAAAACAAATTATATATCAGTAAGCACTGTAAAAAAATAGATATTGGTGAACTCTGTGAAAAAACACGTCTTGTATAAATACTGTGAAAAAAAAATCCGCATCAAGGAATGGCCGTAATAAAAAACATATTTTAGTAAACATTGCGAAAAGAACCACTTTTTAAGAAACGCCACGAGGAAAAAGTTTACTCATGAAAAAGCCATGAAAACATGTATGGTTTGTGAAAACGAATATGAAGTCAGAATTTCGAAAATTTCAATTCAAGATGGTGGATGCAAGATGGCAATTTCAAAATTTAGAAAAAGGAGATAAATTAAGTTGAAAGTCTCTAGCTGGAGGTTTTTGGGGTCGCTGATTACACAACAATGACAACACCAAACACAGTTGTAGTAAGTGTGGTTCAAAACAACAGAACGCGAAGGGCTCCCGACAATGGGTCGGCCAACAATGCCGACCAGTCTCGAGCTGGGGGAGCCAATGAAAATGGATTCAATGCCATGGATCGGCGGGATCTCGTGACTTCAGGGTGGACGGAGCAACTGAATCACGACTTGCTAGACTGCTACGATGCGAGTGTGGCCCGTGAACGGGGTTACATGGCACGGCTGCATGCTCTGTGGTGCGAGAAACACCCGGAGCTATCGCACTTTTCGCAGCAACGTCTGCGAAACCATGCTGAACTACTCCGTAAAAGTGGCTATGTAAGCGGAACGCCTACTCTACCACAGCTAAAACAAGCTGGCAACAGAGAAAGAGAGGCGACATTAAGACCAACCGCGGGCAGGTATCCAATAGATGAAGAGCGATGCTTTACGACCCGGAGAAACATCAACACCAAGGTTTCTCTCAAGCCTAAAGATCTGGCTGAAATGGATGACGAGCTTCGTGGACATTTTTCCGGTGAATCCGACCTATACTATCTCACGCTAAGAGAAGTCTAGAGCGGAGAGAGAGATGGGTCAGAGAAAATCAACAGTTTCTCTGTGACCCATCTCGACTCTTCCAAGACCCTCCAGTTACTGTCGAACACCCACCCAAACCGGGGGAGGTCGAAGTATTTTGGAGAGAAGTCTAGGAAGTTCAGCATAGACTGGACGAAGACTCAGA
Source organism: Belonocnema kinseyi (assembly GCF_010883055.1). Lineage (NCBI taxonomy): Eukaryota > Metazoa > Arthropoda > Insecta > Hymenoptera > Cynipidae > Belonocnema > Belonocnema kinseyi. The sequence continues at coordinate 3,856,609 of NC_046664.1, read as the reverse complement.
AAATATAAATAGCTTCAAGGAGTTATGTGTTGCCCTCATAACACCTGATAAAGAATGCCCACCCATCACTACCGAGGAGGTAAAAAAAGTATTAAGAGGGATGAAGAACTATTCCGCACCGGGACCAGATTGCATCAAAACCTTCTGGTGGAAGAAGTTTTCTTCAACCCGTCAGCATTTGGCCCGTATTTTCACCTCATATTTCAAGTCGGTAGAGCCGATTCCAGAGTGGTTGGTGGAAGTGCGCACAATACTCCTGCCGGAAATAGGCAACTCAGCTGACCCGAAGAACTACAGGCCAATAACTTGTCTGAA
>NC_046664.1:3855071-3856194 GCF_010883055.1 Belonocnema kinseyi | reverse complement strand
CACATTTCTGTGGAAGATACCGTGCATCCTCTTATCGAGGAGCTGTTCACGAAAGTTTTTTTCTTGTACTTTCTTAATCCGGGCTTTCAGGAGTGAGTACTCAAGATAGATTAGATTTGATGCACTTTGCTCACCCCTAATACTGAAGTCAAGTCCGAGCGTTTCAGCAGCCTCCTCCGCTGCTTTGTACAGAAATGCTCCTTTTCCCACTTCCTCGTCATTCCTGACCATTTTAAGAAAGGGTCTCTTCCATTTGCAACTCTATGTGCTGTACCCAGAATAATCCTGTTCTGAAGACATTCAAGACTCAATATTCCGCGACCCCCTTGACGGCGTGAGATGTACAGTCGCGGAACGGAAGACTTAAGATGCATGCTTTTGTTCATGTGCATAACCTTTCTTGTCCCGATGTCAAGAGATCTGAGCTCGTTCTTCGTCCATGGAACTACTCCAAATGAATAGAGTAGTACCGGGACGGTCAGCATGTTCGTTGCAGATACTTTGTTCCTCGCCGACAGTTCGGAAGACCAAATCTCGCGGATGAGACGTTTGTATCTGCTTCGGAGAGTATCCTTTATAGATGTCGCATCCTGAATGCGGCTTTGTGGCACGCCCAGGTATGCATAAGTCTCTCCAGCGCAAAGGTGTCGTATGGCGCTTCTATCAGCGAGCTCAGGATCTTCAGGGATGCCATTAAGTTTTCCTCGCTTCAAATGAACCTTGGCGCATTTGTCTAACCCAAATTCCATTCCAATTTCCTTATTATATCGTTCGACAATTCCCAGAGCTAGATGCAGTTGCTCTATGTTTTTAGCATAGATCTTAAGATCGTCCATATAAAATACATGAGTGGCCTTGTACTTTTGATCTGCAGGTTTGCCGCACAAGTACCCGTCGGAATGGCGCAGTGCTAGAGATAGTGGCAATAATGTAAGGCAAAAGAAGAGTGGGCTCATGGTGTCGCCCTGAAAGACACCTCTCTGAAACGTGACCTTGTTAGTTTTCACACCATTTTTGCCAGATGAGATAGTAAATCTGGTTTTCCAAAGCGGCATCAATCTCTCTATGCACCCAACTATTTGCGGATGAACCTTTAAGATTTGCAAAAGACAGATGATAAGTC
>NC_046664.1:3826533-3854971 GCF_010883055.1 Belonocnema kinseyi | reverse complement strand
AGGTGCCAAGCTTTCACTTGCTAATAGCCTAAAAAGCATCCCTGCGTGTCAACAATATGCTAGAACACTTGCGGGAAAAATGCAGCAGGCGGTTGTCCTTGGTTCACTCCGTGGTCTTAGGGTGCACGTGGCTTTTGCTGGATCGTCGTATTGATTCCTTTACAGACTGTAACCACCTATCTCACGGTTGTGAGACGTGGTTATGGCTCAAAATTTTACCGCGATTTCGCTGGAAGCGGGCGCAATTTTTCAGATTAGCACCCGCTCCCGGCGAAATCCTGCGGTTGTCCTCATGACAAATTTTAATTATATATATACATATATTATTGATGATAATATTGGAATTATGTTATATTATGATAGCTTTATTCATATCTTGATCGGCATTTGAAAGGCATTTAAAATAAAACGAAGCTACATATTTTTCCTCTGAGCATTTTTGCCTGAACAGATAATAATTAAATTATTAAATTAAATTAAATACTTCTGTGTCTATATTACAGTTCCTCTTCTTAGGCTACATTACTCCTCTATAAGACTGTTTTCTTCGAGATTATAATTATATAAATATTAATTAGCTGTGAATTATTGTGAATTGTAATTTGTAATTGTCTTATTTTAACCCGTGTAGGAATCTAATCAGGAATCTGGTCGGGTCCCAGCCGGATAGCCCCGCTTTAAGCCGGACGCTGTTAGGGCAATCCGGCCGTGATCCGGCTAAAAACGTCACGGTAAAAGCGGTTAAGAAATGTTTCTTCAGGTGAGAAATTGATAACTTGTTTTGTCTTTTATGGCTCATCGTAAATATTACGGTGAACTTTAAAAGTCGAATCCAATGAACCAATTCTGGAAAGAAAATTGTAGTAGAATTCTATTCTCTGATGATAGAATCTAATTGCAATTTGGAAGCCACGTGGTGATTTAAGGTTAGGAAGGAAGAATGTAAAAACTGTACACACAAGACTATATTTTAATTAAAAATAATAATTATTCGGGCACTAAGTGGGGGTTTCATACTAATGACTAAAATAAGGTTGATTTTAACCATGAGTCTCAATTTTTTTTGCGAACTTCGAAGAGACGACGGGACGTGAGTGGAAGGAGCATCCTCGTTTCAGGTGTGAAACTGAAAATTACTTAGTGTCTATGCAGACGACAGACACAGCAGGCGCTATATATGGCGGGAAATTTTAAATTTTACAGGCTAAACATTGTCTGAATATAGAGAAGTTTATAAAACTTGTATCATTCTGTTTTTGCACATAGCAGAATCGATAACAGTTTAATTTAAAATATTAAATTATTCTAAAAATCTAATAAATCTTTAAATTATAATTTTCAAATAATAATTCATCTAGCATCCATAATTACGTCTTTAATAACATCACGGCTCTTAAAAAATGTGTAATTTCTACAAAAAAATTAACCTGATCAGTGCTTAGCCGTCTCTCGACCATGGGATATAACCAGGGTTGGCCCCGCAAATAACCGGCCAGCCTCTGAATACGGGATTCGAGAAAAATGTAGCCCGACCAGCTCCCACCCGGTTTCTGTCCATGAAACCCAGCCAGGGTTAGCCCGGCCGGGATCCGACCAGAAACGTTGTATTAGGGCCAACCGGGGAAATTTCTACACGGGAAATAGTTCTCATAAATAAATTTTCTAATTTTGAGAGGCTACTTAAGAGATATGTCCACTTCTTTTCTCGAACTGGTATTCCATGCTACTTTCTGTTAAATAATTACAAAATTGTCATTAATTTCTTCTAATGAATTAATTTTTCTATTTATTTTAAAATTGTTTACGTACTCCAGAACCTTTGGTTCGAAAACTTCTGAAAAATACTATAGAATGAAATAAATAAAATTAATTTTTCTTATTCTATAGTGTATTGTAACATTATTCTTATTATATTTAACCGAGCAATTAAATTTGCCATCTTATGACTCCTGGATTTAAAGACATTTTAAATTTTAGCGCCCTGAATTTTTACTTTTTAGACTTAAATAAAATTGTCTCGAGTTTTTCGATCATGAGATTAACTCTTGAAAATTCTTAGTGCTGGATTTTCTGTTAATTTAAAAAAATTTTAATATAAAATTTTGCTCTTGTTAGTACTTACAATTTGTAATAGTTTTATTTTAAATGATTCTCATAAAGAAATTTTATAATTTTTTCAAAAAATCTCTAAACAAATACAGAAATACATACAATTGCTTTGAGAAATTTCCTGTTGCAATTCAAAATTTAGGATGAAATTAGAAAATTCAATTTTTTAAATCTGAAAATGATTTATTTGAGTTGGAAATATTTTGAATTTTAAACTTTTAAAACTGAAGCTTGAAAAATTTAGAAATATTTTATTTAAACGCTCAATAATTCATACGTATAAAATACAAACATTTAACAACTTTTAATTTTACCATTTTTTAAATCCAATTATGTTAAAATACGAAATTACCAATTTTAAATTTTTATGACTTTAACATTTTAGAGATTTCTGGATGAAGAATATAAATTACGCTATTATTTTTAAGGTTCAAAATGATAATACTTCAAAAAATTTCAGTTCGTAACATTAACAATTGAACGATTAAATCAATTTTTTGACGAAAACCCTTTCAAAATAAAAGTTAAATTATTTTAATTTTAAGTTGTTTCAGATTAATATTTTGCATTGTTATTTGCATATAAAAATTTGAGTTTATCAATTGAAAATTATAGAAATTAACTTACTATCAAAATAATTGAAATTTCAAGTAAAAAAAAGAGAAAAACAAATTTCCAACAAAATAGTTACATTTTCTACCAGAAAGATAAATTTTGAAACTGAAATTAAAAATCTTCAACCAAAAACTGAAATTTGTACAAATCAGTTTAAATTTCATCCAAGTAGTTGAAATTTTAACTAAAAATGGTGTATTCTAAAACAAAAAAAGTTTAGTTCAACAAAAAAAGACAAATTTTACAGAAAAATGAATGAATTCTCAATCAAAACAAATATATTTTCAGTCAGACAGTTAAGTTTTTATACATAAAATAATTCAATTTTAAGCCCGAAAAAATTAACTAAAAAAAATTTTTCGTTTTCAAACAAATAGCTACATGTTCAACTGAAATGATGAATCTTCAACAAAAAAAAGTTTATATTCTTAATTAAAAACTGTTGAACTTATCCAAAAAGATATAAATTTGACACAAAAGTTGACTTTTCAGTCAAAAAGGTTTTTTTTTAAATTGTTGAATTTCAAAGCCAAAAAGATGATTTTTTTACAAAACAATGTAAACTTTTCTTTACACGGAATAGTTAAAAGAGTTTTGGTTAAAAAATATAAACCAAAGCTATTATTTTCAATGCTTTGAATTGAAGAATAAATAAATGAATTTTCAAATGTTAAAGACTGAATCATTTTAATCAATGAAAATGGATTAATTGCAATTCTTTTTTAATTGGAAACTTTTTAAATTATAAATTGAATTCTTTTATTTTAAGTCGCTTTATATTATTAATTTTTACATTTTGATTTATAAATCGAAACTCTGAAGTTTTATTTACGAACTGACAATCTTGAATTGACAATCTTTATGTATAAAAACTTAACTGTCTGTCTAAAAATCTATTTGTTTTGATTAAGAATTAATTCATTTTTCTGTAAAATTTGTCTTTTTTTGTTGAACTAAACTTTTTTTGTTTTAGAATACACCATTTTTTAGATAATATTTCAACTACTTGGATGAAATTTAAACTAATTTGTACAAATTTCAGTTTTTGGTTGAAGATTTTTAATTTCAGTTTAAAAATTCATCTTTCTGATTGAAAATGGTACTATTTTGTTGGAAATTTGTTATTCTCTTTTTTTAGTAGAAAATTACATTATTTTGATAGTAAGTTAATTTCTAAAATTTTCAATTTGTATACTCAAATTTTTATCTGTAAATTACAATGCAAAATATTAATCTGAAACGACTTAAAATTAAAATAATTTAACTTTCATTTTAAAAGGTTTTTCGTAAAAAAATTGATTTAATCGTTCAATTGTTAAAGTTACGAACTGAATTTTTTTGAAGTATTATCATTTCGAACCTTAAATATAATAGCGTAATTTATATTTTTTGACCAGAAATCTCTAAAATGTTAAAGTCATAACAATTTTAAATTGCTAATTTCGTATTTTAACATAATCGTATTTAAAAAATGGTAAAATTCAAAGGTGTTAAATGTTTGTACTTTATACGTATGAACTATTTAGCGTTTAAATGCAATATTTCTGAATTAAAAATTTGTCAAGCTTCAGTTTTAAAAGTTTAAAATTCAAAATATTTCCACCTGAAATAAATCATTTTCAGAATAAGAGTTTGAATTTTGTAATTTCACCCGAAATTTTGTATTGGAACAGGAAATTTTTCAAAGCAATTGTATGTATTTCTGAACTGGAACAGAGATTTTTTGAAAAAAATATAATTCAGATCTGGGACAAGGAATTCTACATTTTATACTTGAAATAACATAACCTCAAAATATGCGCACATAAAGAGGCGCGCGAAGTATTTAAATTATGAAAATCGCCAGCATCGAAACCTGGAAATATTAAAATCCCAATTTCTTGATTTTATTTCAAAGCGGATAGAGAATAGGGATATAAATAGAACCGCCGAAGTTTTCCGACCGGCAATCGTGCACCTTCGAGTTTTCAAAATCAGAAGAGGAGAAATGGGTTGAGCGCGCAACCCAGTCATCGTCTGCTACTATAATCACACGGACAGAACCCTATCATAGTATTGGACCACATCTCGTTTCAAATCTGGTATCACTGAAAGATCACTATTAACCCTATCAACACAGGATGCTAACGCTTCAGTTGCGGAAAAAAATGTGCCAAAAACAAATTTAGAGGTCCCTGAAAAAGATGCAGTACTACCACCAGAACATGAACCAGATGAAGATGTCCTGAAATTTTTTGGACAGCGTCTTGTGCCTGATTGAGCACTTGCATCAGCAGTGTACACTCATTTAGCGCATATTTGGGAGGAAATTACCAAAAATGGTCTTCCCTCTAAGTAGAGAAAATCGTTATTAAAAACTTTCTCTTCTACAGAAAACTGTACCTTTATGGACCCTCCTACATTAAATAGCAATCCGTAGGAGCTTAATATTAAGAAATATTAAAGCATCTTTTAAGGATACGGTTAAGGACCAACAAACTGACCAATGGTTGTTCGGAAAATATCTCACCGAAAAATTGAAGTCAGGGTCGCAAGTCAACTCCTCGATGCAGGGGCCAGTTTCAAAAGCAAGACCAGAGGCAGAAATGAAAAAGAAAAACTAGAGGCAAGACGTTTTGCCAAAAGATTAGCTATTTTTCGGCTCAATTGGGCATCTTTAACGTCCGACAAAACCATTCTGAGCTGGATATCAGGGTATACGATACCTTTCACTTTTGGACTCAATACAGCTGCATACAAGTTTACCAAGTTAATGAAGCACGTAATCACAAATTTGAGAGGAAAAGGATATTTATCTGTAATATACTTGGACGATATCTTACTTTTCGGAAATTCGTATTAGTGTTGACATTATTTAAAAAGAAAACGGCTGGTTGGTTCAAAAAATACGCGGACTGTTTGAATTTCGCGGCTGAAGTTGGTTTCAGTAGTATCCGCTTGGTGTCGCTAAGTTCGTACAGATCAGCTGTTTAAAACGTGGTACTCTAGTCGCAGATATCTTTATTTATTGATAAGCTACAGGGTTTTAAGTAAAAAGTGTTTTTTTTGTGTCGGATTGTAAAATGGACAGCCTGAAAGAGCAACGAATTGCTGTGAAATTTTTGGTGAAACTCGGGAAATCTGCAACTGAAACATTTGCCATGCTCAACACGGCCTACACTGATGTTACCATGAAGCGTACTGCATGTTTCAAGTGGCATGAACGTTTCAAGGGTGGTTGACAGTCGATTGACGATGATGAACCTCCTGGGCGTCCTTCAACGTCAACTGACGACCCACACGTTGAAAAAATCAACACACTGGTGCTCGAAAATCGACGTATGACCATTAGGGAGCTTCCCGAAGAGTGTGGGATATCAGATGGATCTTGTTACGAGATTTTGACCGTAAAATTGAAGAAGCACCACGTCACTGCGAAATTTGTGCCACGCTCCAGCTCACTCAGCACTCAGAACTCGTGAGTTTTTGGCTAAACACTCGATTAATGTTCTTCCCCACCCCCCATACTCACCTGACCTTGCTCCGTGTGACTTTTTCTTGTTGCCAAAACTAAAAAAAAACTCGCAAAGGAAGAAGATTTGAGACGATTTCGGAGATTAAGGCAAATGCGACGCAGGAGCTGAAAGCCATCACAAACGAAGCGTACCAGGACTGTTTAAGCAAGTGGAAACACCGTTGGGATAAGTGTGTGTATTGGGGAGGAGAGTATTTTGAAGGAGACCCAGACGTGTAACTTGCAAAGAAAGTACTTTTTTATGACCTTAATCCGCGTATTTTTTGAACAGACCTCGTTTTACCTTATACCTATTCTTGGAGTTTTGTTTTCATGAAATAAAAAAGGATTTATAGAACTCCCTTTTCTTTCCTTAATGTCTTACCCTGCCGTACCGTACTTTAATCAACTACACTTTGATCTTGAGAAGAGGCCCGAAATACAATTTAATAAATAAACGAACTTAACTGTAAGTGAAGTTCTATTATAATTGTATGAAGCGCCTCTTCCGAAGAGATCAATCCTACCCATTATTTATAATTCCCTTAGCTAATATTTATACAGCATAAAAATTAGACACCCCTATAATGTCCCGGCAGCTCTTTAAGAATATGAGTAGCAGACTGTATGAAGGGACCTACATAGAAAATTTTTAGCTTTAAAGAATGAGGCGACATCGGTGCATCGTAAGAGCACTACACTTTGATCTCTTCGAAAGAGGCGCTTCATACAATTATAATAGAACTTCACTTACAGGTAAGTTCGTTTAATTATTAAATTAAAACTTGATGAAAATGTTACGTTACATTTTCTTGCTAGCTCCGTTTTTTTAGAAACGTATGCTTGATAAAAATAACTTTTGGATCCGTAACAAAAGCCCAAACGACAAAGCGCCCGCTCAATGAGAGTCGCTTAATGAGAGGCGGGCGCTTTGTCGTTTAAGCTTTTTGTCACGGATCCTAACTTTTAAACACGCACTAGAGGAGGGGACTCTACCAGCCTTAGAATAATTGGTTCTGTGCGTTTCAAGGCGGTTATAATACGTTGCAGTTCACTGTATTTATTTGAATTTTATAACTTGAGTGATACAAAAAAAAATAAAATGATCCGAATCAAATATTCGGATTGTTATTCGGATTGTCACATGTACTCCAGGAACTTGTCAAGTACATTTTTAACATCACAAATTCCGCAATGATTTTTTTAATTTTACAGAAATAGCATCAGGTCTACCGCGCAAAACATTGGACTTTCTGGAAAATTTTGGGAAGAGTAAGGAACATGTGAATAATCAAGGTACCTACGGTTCAAATAAATACTGATAACAGAAGACAACAAAAAATTAATTCCTTGCTGTTCTTTAGGTGCGTTCAGTTAGCACCTCCAACACGTAATTTCAGTATTTTTTTATGATAAAATTTTGGGCTCTTAGGTGGAGCTGCTGACCGGTGGCATCTCCAGTACAGAAAATCTTAAAAATTGAAAACAGAAACAGCACCATGATTTTGGGATTTTTTTGAGTTCTTCGAGAATTCGAAAACTAAATTTGAAAACAACGTCTATCTTCTAAAAGCTACTCTTAAAATGAAATATTCACCTGAAGCAAATAAAAGCATAAGCGACTTTTGGGCTTTTTTGGGTTCTTCTCAGGAACCAATACCTATTTTTGGGCCCTTTTATTTTATTTTTTTAAACGGACTGTTCGTTTGGAAGAGCTGTCCGCCAAAACCTTCCGTAGAGCAAATTAGAAAAGAATTTTAAATCAACAGCGCCAGAATTTTTTGGGCTTTTTTTAGCCTTTCAAAAACTGCAGAAAAATATCTTTTTCAAAACAACCCCTGTCCTCTCAATATTACCTCTAAAATAACTTACGCAGCGAGTCTAAATGTAAGAATATCCGAATTTCATGCTATTTTTGGCCTCCTCGAAACGTATATCGCAAGGTCTAAGCTATCTATTTGGGACCAGACTCGAAATGCAACGCGATGCCCGATCGGAGCCCGAGAGCAGCACCCAGAGATTACCCGGCCCTGCCCCGCTCTGGCCCATTTTAGTTTATTTTTATTATTCCTAATTAAAAGGGATTTTTAAATAAAGTAATATTAAAATCGTATATATCGCCCAGTCAGCAATAAAGTAAATATTTGGCCATTTCTGCACGGGTACATATTAAAAATCAATGATTTTTTGGGGTTAGGAAAACACTGCCGATAAAATTCGAAATAAAAAAATATCATACTATTCTTCTTCAAAAAATTCTTAGCTATGCCAGCAATCTTACTGTAATAATAAAAAAACTAAATAAAAAAACACCACTGATGTACTTAGTAAACAAATCCGGCTCGCCTACCTTCAAACAAAAACTCCATAAACACTTCAATTAAGGATAAGTAAAAGAGTAAAACAAATACTTTCCCAACAAAATTTCATATCCTCATCTTCAAGGTAACATTAAACAAGATTTAAAAACTACCCCTATCACATTTAACGAAACGAGTCTCACCTTTCATCAATTGAAACGGTAAAAAATATTTTTAATTAAATATATTCATTGCACATAGATTTTTTGGACTTTAGTAGATATATTTAATAAATTATTGGAAATCTGTGTGTGATGATTATTTTTAATTTTGAGTATTTTTCACCGATTTAATTGATGGAAGGTGAGACTAGGTTCCTTAAATGTGATAGGGGTAGTTTTTAAATGTTGGTTAATGTTACCTTGGATATAAGGATATAAAAAATGTTGTTGGGAAAGTGTTTGCTTTACTCTTTTAGTTAATTTTAATTGAAGTGTTTATGGATTTTTTGTTTGAAGGCAGCCGAGTTGTTTTTGAAAAATAATTTTTTGCAGTTTTGAGTGCCTAAAAATGTCCCAAAATTCTGACGCTTTATTTTTATTTAAATTAAATTTTTTCAATTTGCTGTAGTGAACGCATTGATGGACAGCACCGCCAACCGAAAAGTCAGTTTTTTTAGAAAAATAAAAGAGCTTAAAAATTGGTATTGGTGCCTTAGAAGAACCCAAAAAAGCCCGAAATTCTGATATGCCTACATTTAGTTCAGGTGCAGGTTTAATTTTAAAAGTATTGTTCAGAAGATAGGGGTTGTTTTTTTAAATTTAATCTTTGAATTTTCGCAGAGCCCAAAAAAAGCCCAAAATTATGGCTCTGTTTATTTTTTCAATTTTCAAATTTCTTGTACTGGAGGTGCTAGCGGTCAGCACCTCCACCCAAAAATCGCTTTTTTTTGAGATAACTAAGAGAGACCAAAAATTGGGATCGATGTCCAGAAAAAGCCAAGAAACCTTGTTACTTTCTTGCCTTGTTGCTTTTAATCCCGCGTGACGTTTTATTAATTAAACATTAATTTTGTGCAAATTATCCTATCTAACATTTTCTATTAATATTTTTAAACTGATACATTACTGTTTATTTATATACAACATCATGTTTGTTGTATATTTCTTTTTAATAATTGCAATGTAAGCCCCAAAGGGTTTACATTTTTCTTCTACCTTCTTCCCTATTCCTTTACACCCCCCCCCCCATCCACACTTACTTGGTGGTGAGAGGGGAACCTACAGATTGAAGTGGGTTCCGAACCACCAAGAATGCGAGACGGGAATCGAACACGCAAGAATTTTTTCTTAAAAAAATTAATTGCGTATTCCTTCTTGTAGAGATAAGTTCACAGTTTAAATATTTGTTTAATGGTGCCCTAATTCCAGATGACCCACGTGCCGGACCTTCTTCTTCTTCTAAAAGACAATATCATCCGGCCACTCCTCGTCCTTCTTACAGTTTTCTTCCTGAAGACAGAATTCATTCTCCGATCAAGCCTACAGCTCTTGCCGAATCTCCTGTTCGTTTAAGTTCCCGCTCTCATCCAGCCGTGAATAGAACTTCACCTACCAGGCTTTCTTTTTCTAACGTACTTGGCTATGGACTTGATCAACTAGAATTCATTCGACTTATTCCTTATAAAAATCCGCAACGGCAATTTGGACTTCGAAGATATACTTTTTTTGCCGATCCGCCAATTGAATTGCTCGTAGGAATGAAGAAGTATAGGCCTGTACCAACCCAAGAACAAATTGTATTATCTACATTTGATGAAGACGTCTTTGCACTACTAGAGGGTACTGATACTCTTGTTGGAATATATACATACAATCCTTATTTTTATGCTAAAGTACGGTCAAAAATCAACATGAGAAACGGCAAGGTTACCCCCTTGACCGCAGATGAAATCAAAGAAACTCCAGTAGGTCAACGTCGCCAACTATTATACGGCTATAGAGTAGAGCTTATAAACCTCAGTCATGGGTGAGTTACTTTGAAAAAAAAGAGTTATCACTAAATCACAATTTTAGTTGATTTTATCGCCTTAATAGCGAGAAATTTTGACTACGCTTATCTCTCTTAATAAATATGGGTACCACATAAACACCAAGATAACTTTTTGCCACATTTTTACCCTATTTTATCTTTTTTGTCTCTCTTTTCAGATAAAGTCACTATGGTACCTTTTTAAATAAAAATATTACTTAAGCTGCTACTTCTAATAAAATAAAACAGAGAACCTAAACAATTCCGAATATTATTAAATTAATTTAACACCTCCAATCACTCCCGTTCTGTCATATTCTTCCAAAAGTTTATGAGTTTTCATAAAGTCTCTGGAATTCTTCTAAATTCACTTTAATCTTTTAAATCTTTCGAATCTATTTCCATTCTACTTAATGAAATGGATTTTATGTCTTAATTGAGCCTTAATTCTTTCAAACTTACTTCGAAGTCTTAGGGATTTTATCAAATTCTTTTAAATTCCTTTGAATTTTTTTCATTACCCACAAATTCACTCGCCTTTTAGACAATTCCTGTTTTTTTATTTTGGACTTTTGAACCATATTGCGGAAGTAACTTAAACGACAAATGAAGGGTCCGCGTTCTAAACTTATTAAATTCTTGTGGCATCATATGAGAAATCTGTGTTTTTACTTAAATCGGTTCAGATTATACAAGGAATAGGCTAAGGAGACACATGTCCGTGTGTCATCTTTGATTTTGTCGTCTACGGATCGCTGTAAAGAGAAAGCTAACCGACGCGTCTCGATTACTAGCACTCATCAAATTTTTTCAAAAGACTATTTTTCATTTTTGCAAGAACATCTATGTTCGGAATGTAATTCCGAACATTTTGGCACATAAAAATTACCCGCAGCTGGAAAAAAGCATAAAACTACTAGACCGGAAAAAACGAATAAAAATCAGCAGTGGAACACTACAGATAACAGGTTTAGACTGCAGCACCGCTTCTAGATAACATATGAAAGCTTTCGCTTGTCACACGGCGTGCAATTTTGATTCAAATGTAATAAAAATAACGTTCAGTATGTTTTTCTACGACGTAAGCAAAAAGCATTTCACAGTTTTGAAAAATATTGAAAAATGCAAAAATAACTATCCATTTCCGTCGTCGTGTAATTTTTAAGAAATGTCAGCTTTGAAAATTGATTCTACATAAAATCCCCGTTAATGCCAAAAATCACATAAAACCTTGTGAAAATTCAAAAACCTTCATGCATTGTTAATGACGCCCCTATCATAGTACTCCTCATGGGTCCCCATTTTCTCTTTTTTTGTGACAATCAGCATTTTTCTGGCAGGTCCCTTCCTCCAGCCGAGGCACCACTTGATTCCAAGTCCACTTCTTCTACTGAGTACATGGCTCTACCTCTCAGGCTTCCTTCTGCTGACGGATCGGGATATGAACTTGACCAGCTTCAGTTTATTCGGCTAATCCCCTTAAATAATCCGGGCCCGATATTCAAATTAGAAAGATACACTTTTCCTGCGGATAAACAAATTTTATTGTTCCACTTACCGAATCGCTATAAACCTGTACCAATCCAAGATCTAATTGTATTAACAACACTTGATGGAGACGTCTTTGCAATATTGGAGAGTTGGAGAGCTCTTGCTGGAATATATAATAGTTCTCGCAACGGCGCTAAAGTACGTGTGAAAATAAACATGCGAAGTGAAGCTGTTACCAAATTGACAAGAAATGAAATAGCAGAAGTTCCAGTAGGCCGCCGTCGTCCGATCTCATATTATTTTGAAATACAGCACACAATTTAGACACAGTCCTTTTTATCATCCAATCAATTTTAAGAAGAGTTAAATAAAAATATGTGATCCGAAGCCATCTTCATATATTAGGAGTAATTTGTAATTACAAATAATAATAAAAGCCTAATGTATTAGGTTCTCAAGGCTTCCATTATTCGTCTATATCCCACCCAGTCTTGAACATTAGGGCAAACATTAGGGGTTGGAGTAGATAGGCAGGGGAGTTCTAAAACAATTAGTTAGATGGAGCCTGGATCCGTTAGTGTTAGTGCCGTTGTGTAGCGTATTAGGCGCAACGTTTTCTCACGAGAGAAATTAATTATTGAAAATATTCATAATTTATGGATAAAACAAAATATCAGACAAGTAATATTGGAATTTTAGATTTTTTGCATATTACTTTCGATAAATAAAAACAAAGCGACATGTCCTGTTAAAAATCGATCAAGGAAATTTTTTATTATTTTTTAAAACCAATAATTCTTTTTAATTATATTTTTTCGTATTTCGCGTTGTTTAGTTCAAAATTTGAATGTATGGTATCAAATTTCGAACAATACCAATACTTTCCCAATCATAAATGATGAGAATGCAATAAATTATAAAAAAATTAATATCTCTTTTTTGGGTGAACAACTTTCGTAAGTTAATTTGTTTTCGTACCTTTTCTCGTTTTTCTTCACATTTTCCATTTTTAATTTTAATCTCATTTTTATAATTAAAATCAAAACTGCGTGTACTATCAAAAAGTAATTCATGAAAAATTTGAAGCTCTTTTTTGGTTAAAGAATTTTTAGCAAATCATTTGCTTCGTACCTTGTGTCGTTTTGCCAAAAGTTCGATTTTTAAATTTGCAATGTTATTTTTTATAAATATAAAACAAAAAATACGCATCCTATTACGAAGTGATTATTAACAAATTTGTAGATCCTTTTTCCGATCAGAAATTGTGTTCATTCACCTTTTTTGGTATCTTGCATAGTTTGATCACAAAATGGAATTTATTATTATTTTTTGTGAAATTAAAATATAAATTTTCGATTTTTCAAGAAAATCTGAAAAAAATTATGATCATTTTATAGGGCTTCTAAAAAGCAATATTTTTCTTCTGTTGACTTTTTTCATATTGTGTGTTGTTTGGCTTAAAGTTTTGATTTTTAACATTTTATAAATCCTGTAACTTTAATAATTTTCTGCTTATCGAAGAAAGTAATTGACAAAATTGATTTTGCTTTGTAAATACTATGAATATCCGTACATAGAATTTTTAAATCTAAAAGAAAATTGTCCAAAAAATTTTGAAATGCTTTAACTTTTTGAACTTTTATCGAAAATGACTGGTTGACAAACTCGTCCTTACAAGCCAAACGATGAGCTAACATTTTTTAAAATAATGTAAAAAATTCCTAATCAAAAAGTTCAAATTTGGTAAAATTAAAAAATTATAGATTAAATTAAGATTCTATCTTAATTTAATTATGTTGCCTCATCCGTTTTCAATTGTAATGCATAATATTCTGTTATGTACTCGACTGCGCACTTATTCATTTATAATAGACCCGCGTTTTTTGGCACATGCGCAGTTGAAAAGTTGCCTAAAACTTGCTAAAAACATAAAGAGTTTAATCAGATGCTTTGTTAGCCAAATTTTTCATTATCTTAAAATTCAGTTTGCCTTTTTTTTGCAAAAATGAGGGTCGGTAATAATCTTTTCTTTACCGTATTGGTCATCTTTAATTCTATTGCTGAATATAATACTATAACGGTTTTCTAATTTTTTCAAATTTTTAAAGCTCGCCACAATTAAAGATTTCTGCGCCGTAATCGGCTTCCTATCCTATCAAATTCAATGAAGTGAATTTCTTAAATTTAAAATCAATTAGCACATTAATGGGGAACCCCACTTTCACAAATATTCTTTTTCTAAACTGGTTTTTAATGGAATGAAAAGAATTGAAGGCCGGAAACTTCTTTCATATTTGAATTTTTCCAACGAATCTTATATGATAATATTCTCCTATTTATTCTAGATTTTTCCTTAATGCAGAATGGCTTTTAGAGATAATATCAAATTTTTACACATTTTTGCCTTCGCAGAAATATTTTTATATAACATGTTTTTAACAATATTATACTGATGTATTTTTACTTAATCCCTATTCGAATTCTAACATTTGCGCACGTGATTTCTCCGATTCTGCCTACCACATCTGATGAAGATTTGTTAGTGCTTGTGTATTTAAAATGACGACGAACGATAACCTTAAAATGTGAACCTTCAATCATAACCCATTCTATATAACTACAGGCTACTCCAGAAGAATCACTCAAAATCATGGGTTTTCATACAATTTTTGAACATATATTATTTATTTGCACATTTATACTAAAACTCAGAACATACTCACAATACAATTAATTTAATGCTGTTGTTTTTAATTCTGTGAGTCAGTTTTTCACAGGAAAAAGCCACAATTAAAGAACTCAATCAAAATAAAGCTATTATAATATTACCCGCAGACAAAGGCAACACAACAGTAATAATGAATAAAGAAGACTATAAAAACAAACTCATGGACCTTCTAACTGGCAATACATACAAAAAACTTAAAAAGGACCCCACAAAAACAATAGTCAGTAAAAAAAAACTCTTCTCAAAGAGTCTAAACTTGACAGTCAAACAATATCTAACTTAATACCTACTAATCCCATCTATCCAATACTTTACGGGCTACCAAAAATCCCCAAAGAGAAAATTCTACTTAGACTGATCATCAGCACAATAAACTCACCAACTTATAACCTAGTACGCTTCCTCGCTGCGAAACTAAAATTTTTTACAGGAAACTCCATCACTTACGTCCAAAACTCATTTGAATTTATTAAAAAGATACAACAGATTCACATTCAACCCCAAGACATCATAGTGAGTTTCGACATAGTATTTCATTACAAATGTACCAATCTCAGATAGAATTGATATTATTGAATCTTTCACAAACTTCCCTTTCGTGCTCGTACCTTTGATAAAACACTGTCTCAATAATACTTACTTCTTGTTCAATAAACAATTCTACGAAAAAACCTCAGAGGCAGCAATGGGATCCCTAATATCACCTGTAATAGACAATGTCTTTGTGGAAGATCTAGAAACTAAAATCTTCAAATAAGCCAAACTCAAACCAGAATTCTGGTTCCGTTACGTTGATGACACATTTGTCATCTGGCGACATGGACCAAATGAACTAAATAAGTTTTACGATTTTATCAATGAATTACATCCTAATATCCAGTTCACCATGGAAATAGAACAAAACGGAAAATTGCCTTTGTTGGACGTATTAGTTTACAAAAAATCTGATAACATATTAGGACATAAGGTTTACAGAAAGCCCACGCATACAAACAGATACCTACATGTCTCCTACCACCATCACCCATCTCAAAAAAAAATCGGTCATCAAGTCCCTTGTATACAGAGCTGTTTCCATAACAGACAATGATAACTTACAAAAGAAATTACAAAACTTTGAACAAATCCTAATACAGAACGATTACACAAACAAACAAATTGATAAAGCAATAAGAAAACACACTCAAAAAAGCAAATCAACACAACCTACAAAAGAAAGAGAGAGAGAAATGACCACCACCCTACCCTACATCCAAGGTGTCAGAGAACAAATAGGAAGAATTCTCAACAAACACAACATCCAAACCATATTTAAACCACCTGCGAAAATAGAACAACTACTAAATAACCCTAAAGATAAAAAGACACCCCTCAGTGATCCAGAAGTATATAAAATCCCTTGTTCTTGTGGCAAAGTCTGTATTGGAGAAACCGGGAGAGCGATGAGCCAGCGTATTAAGGAACATGAGAGTTAAGTCAGGCTAAAAAATTTCACGCAATCAGCACTAGCTAAACATCATATCGAAACAGGACATAACATTTCATTTGATGAAACAACAGTCATTGCAAAAACAAACAACAAATTGCCAAGACAACATAGAGAAGCAATTGAAATCTTAAAACAGCATAATAACACCAATAGGGACAATGGATATAATACCAATCCGATTTGGCTTTCCGTTCTCCCGGATTTAAAAAAAAAGACTTGATTGGCCAATCGAGTTCAACCAGTTTCCCACGATGGGGCACTCTGGCCAATCACAGGCATCGTAGAGAGTATACCTAAGAACAGCATGACCTGATACCTCAGTTTCAGGTCAGCCCTGAAGATGTGAGCTGCAATGTTCACGAAAGTCGGCAAACAATTGGTAGTTTTTTACACGAGGTGAACCCGAAATATCTCTTTTTATCAATCTAATTGATAATTTGTGGTTTTATAAGCTTGCCTAATGGTGCCCCTATTCCTGGTGTTCCTGGAGGCGAACCATCTTCTTCTGCTTCTGACAGACAACATTCACCTGCAAGACCTAATTCTTCGATCAGGCCTATTTCTCATGCCAAGCCTCCTCTTCGTTCAAGGCCCCGCTCTCCTCCAGCCGGAAATAGAAGTTCGCCCTCCAGGCTTCCTTTTTCTAGCGTACTGGGCTATAGACTTGATCAACTTGAATTTATTCGGCTTATTTCCTATAAAAATCAACAAAGACAATTGGGACTTCAAATATACACTTTTGTTGCCAATTCAGCAATTGAAGTGCTCGAAGGACTCAATAAGTATAGGCCTATATCAAAACAAGAACAAATTGCATTATCAACAATAGACGGGGACGTTTATGCGACATTGAGTGGTACTGACACTCTTGTTGGAATAAAAATTAATTATTAATCAGATACATTGTCAAGCATATTCTCTTTATTAAGTTTCAAATCAGTCTGAATTTTTACTGTAACAAATAAGGTGGCAAAATTTTTCTTCTCGAGTGGCGGTCCGATGGTTGCGCTGGAGCCGTTTCCAGCATACTGCGCACGTATTTTCTTGTGCGACCACCTTTAGGTTTCTCTCTATTTTCAACGGCGGCGATTTCGAACGGGTCACAATCGTAGCTGGTCATAGGCAATAACAACTGTCGATGGAGTCATGTGACTCGTTAGCTCTTCTAGTTATTTTGAACAAAAAAACTCGCATGCCCCGTGCAGACCTCGTGAGTTGTTGTCAAGCTTTTAATCAAAAAATGGCAACAAAATCCCACATTTGAACGAAGGATACTGAATTCCTCATATATATTTCTCAGAATTCCTTATATACGAAAGCAACAGTGGCGGCAATCATGAGTGAAACCGATGCGCCGAGTGCATGAACCAGACCACCATACATAACCGAGATACAAATTCGTCAGTGCGAGTGTCTTTAAATCTCTGACAGCGTGTTTGTTTCTCTTTATTTTTATTTATTTCTCTTAATATAATCATAACTTTAAATGTGAACCTTTGATTATAATTCATCATATATATCTACTCATTTTGCACATTTAAACAAACACTTCTAATACAATGAATATCCTGCTATGGTTCTTAATTCAGTGAGTCAGTTTTTATTTAGACATCAATTTTGGGAGAATCAGCTTATTAAATATTTTTACATTTTTTTTATTTTATACATTATTGTTACGACATTAATTATACGAAGATTTTAACTTCAATTCTTTTCTTTATTATAAAGACAATTTAAAGGAACTTGAATAAAGAAGAATACGAGATGAAATTGCGTGATCGAGATTATGTCTGTAACTGGACAGGACTTATATCATTAACATTTATGCAATTTTAAGGTGTTTAATTTTTAGCATTTCATTAAACTGACATTATTAGCAAAATAAAAATATTCAGGTTGTAAGTTTAAAACATTTCCATACTTTTCTGTTTGAAATTTATTTTGAGTCTTTTTAATTTATAATTTGTGATTTTATAAGTGATAAGATGTTTGTGTAAGTCTAATGAGTTGATTGGAGTGTGTAATTCATACCTACATTTACATAATTGAAATCGATTATGTGCAATAATTCAATTTTCGAAAAGTTTTGCTAGTTAATTATCAGTAATGTAAAAACATTTTTTCTTCAAAAATATCTAGTGGCCTCTTTCTTCTTGCCGAGATCAGTTCACAGTATGAATTTTTGCCTAATGTTGCCCCCATTCCTCGCTATGGACTTGATCAACTTGAATTTATTAGACTTATTCCCTATAAAAATCCACGACGGCAATTCGAACTTCGAAAATTCACTTTTTCTACCGATGAACCAATTCATGTGAAATTTCTCTGAACAGGCTTAGACCGCGGACTTTGCAAATATTTGTACTGTTGCTGTTATCGAAAATTGAAAATAAAAAAAATTGCTTTAAGGGCATGTGATACTTCGTCGTGTGGTCAATCAGGTACAGTTCCTCCGGATTTTTTTCCACAAAAATAAAAATTTTTTAAAACTGAATTCGGAGATGCAATAAACTATGATAACGGACTTTCCAGGACTCTTTTTTGAGGGATAATAACAAACAAAATGGTATTGTGCTAAATAAAAATTTTATGCATGTGCACTATTCTCAGGTTAGGATTGCTTTTCAGCTCTCTGTCATGTTCGCCATCATGTCTCAAAATTTTAAGATAAAATATTTATTATTTACCTACCGGGCTTACTTCATCTGATGGATCTGGATATCAAATTAATCAGCTTCAATTTATTCGACTTATTCCCATAAGGCATGCGAAACAGATATTTTTACTACTAAAATACACTTTTCCTGCGAATGAATTAATTTTTGTTCTCGAAGAAAAGAATCACTATGGACTTACACCAATCAAAGAACTAATTGAATTAACAGTAATCATCTTGTAATCGAAATTGCGCTCGAATATTTATTATTTGCACTTGGAAAGCTTTGATAAAACTTAATTTAGAATAAATTTGTGTCTTTATTTTGGATAAATAATTGTTCTTCATTAATTTGTTTTCTTACCGTTTATCGTTTTTCTACACATTTTTCATTCTTATTTTCAACGTCATTTTTTACAAATAAAACAAAAAATACGCCTCCATTCAAGAAGTTATTCAAGAAGTTTGTCTAGTGCAGTTGGAACCCTCTCCGAATGAACCTCTTAACTTTAGAAGTAATTTCTTATACAAGCGATATCACAGAATTTCGAATTTATAAATTTTTGACATTTTCCAGGTTATTTTATACTAAGTTTAAAAAGATTTCTAAAGTATACGTTCCAAAATATAATTTTTAAATCAAACACCTTAGCGACGAAATGATTTTAAATTAGAATTTTTTCAATTTTTAACATTTATCAATAAAATGAAGATCACCTATTTCTTTTACTCTCATCTGAAAAAAGAGTTTAAGTTGAATGTATAAATTTACCATTTTTAAAGAAGTTCGAGGTACAGAAATAAATACAGAATACATTTAATTTAATAGTGTTGGACGCAATATCGAAAAATGCACAGTTTAGAAAAAATCAAGATCGAAGTTTTAGATGTGCGATGAGAATGTGTACGGTACGCCCTACACTCGCTCAAAAATCTTAGGTTCGCTAAAAAGTTATTTTTGGTTTAGAATTTTAGTTTAAAAGTCTTCTTTATAGTTTGAAATTTATATTTTTAGGTTAAAAAATTTACCTTTTTTAATTGATTCTTCAATTATTTTGTTAGCAATTTTTATTTTTTTGAAACTGATTTACCTCTTTTTCCATTTGAAATAAAAATCTGTTTGAACTAAAATATCAACCATTACATTTTTTCACATAGGTGGTTACGGTCTGTGAAGGTCTGTAAAGGTATGTGAATACGACGATTAAAAAAAGTCTCGTGAACATGGAGCGACACAAGGACGATCGCCTTCTGCATGTTCCCTGCAAGTACTTTAGCATATTGCTGAGATGCAGGGATTATTTTCAAGCTATTAAGCAGCAAAAGCTTGGCACGTCCAAAAGCGCCATTGATAAGGACGCTTCGTTAAACAGAATATTCAGGGTACAAGTGTCGCAACTTCTTTATAAGAACTCTTTACCTTTCTTTTTATTCTCCTTGGCTATGATGTTTTTGTCAGCTGAAGCCAAAAATTCGATATTTATTTATTTTATTTTATCTTTACATGTTCTGAGAATGAAGCTTAATGTTTGGTTGGCTATTCTAACAATTTGTTCTAAATGTTCCCTGAATGTAAACAGTGAGTCGAAGATAACACCAAGATTCCTCACGTAGTAAACTCTCTTGATGAATTATTTAAGCTCTTTTTGTAAAAGCAAACAATCTCTAACTGTATCTATTTTTGCGAAAAGTTTCGTGTCGTCGGGAAATATTAGTTTCTTGATTTTCGGGTCAGATTGCTTATCAACGTTAAACAGAATTAGAAATAAAACTGGGCCTAAGTTTGAGCCTTGTAGAACTCCAGAGGTCTGAATAAAATCATTCAATACACAATATGAATATTGAACTTGGTTTTTTTTGTTTGTTAGAAAATCATTTAAAAGAATTTTTTGATTACCAGGTAGACAAGTGCTATTTATTTTTTTTATTAGTACATTATGGTTCAATTTATCGAAACATTTTGCGATGTCAAGATCAATTACATCTAACTGTGATTTTTCACTCAGCGATTCTGATGTAGTTTGAGTAATGATCGTTGAATTTGTTTGTACAGATCTACCAATAACAAATCCATGCTGAGCTTCTGTAAGTTCTGGTTTAATCAATGCAGTGATATAATTTGCTAAGCATGCCACAAAATCTTTTGCAAAATTGTTTATAATAGCTACAGCTCTGTAATTTTTGATATCTGATTTACTTCCCGTTTTTTGTACTGGGCAAATTTTTGCCTCCTTCCACCTATATGGGTACTTCCCAGTCTCGAGTATCGGATTGTAAATGTAAGTCATAGGAACAGAGAGCCCGCCATCGCAGTTTTTACCTATAAAACTAGGTATCATATCGGTAACTGAGGTTTGTTTATCAGCCAGAAATTTCAGTTGAATATTCACGTCTGTACTGTCCAGTTTCAATTTGTAGCCTAATAATCTACTAACACAAGATTCCGATTTACTTGCATTTGTTAAGTTTGTAGTTGCATAGACACTGCTAAAGTAAGTAACAAAAGCGTTTACAATGGTTTTTGGATTACTGAATTCAATGCCGTCTAACAGCATGATTTCAGGGATTCTGGTGTAGCCCTTCTGGTTCCTAGTATAGTTCCAAAATTTTTTAGGATCTTAAATTAATGCATTTTCACAACTAGTTTTGTAATTTTGTAATCTTGCGAATACCATTTTGCAAACTTATCCTGGTGATCAGAGAGGTTGTACTTTGGGACTGTTATAGAAGATATTGTTCGCAATATAAGGTTCTTTAAAGAAATATAAGAATTTCCAATCGATTTGTTGGATTTTCATATATAGAGCCGGTCGGTTAGATTTCAAGTAGTTATATCTAGGTATCGTATTTTCTTCACATATAAAATTTGTATAATTCTCTCTGTCGTTACGCAAGTTTACATTTAGAGACAGGGCAGGGTGATAAGGGTCTTCTTTCACCATGGGCGTTACGCGGGTTACAATTGAGTTTGTTAAATTTGAGAAAATGAGGTCCAAGCAAACTCCTCGGATATTTTTCATAATGCTTAATTGGAATATTTCTAATGTTTCTACAGGAGTGTGAAACATCGTGAATTTACGGCCTTGTGATTCAATAATCGAGCTCAAAATATAGTTCGTAACGTTAAAATCACCCGCCAGAATAATCGACGTGGATCCCATTATTAGGACATCCTCTAGAGATTAGAGAGACAATTAAAAATCGGTAATATTGGTGTTCGGCTACATATATATCCATAAGAGTAGAATCGTAGTTTATTTTGTGATACCTTGACCGCTATAGAATCTATAGACTTTAAGTAGTTATTTTCATAAAGTTTTAAGAGAACTTCGTATGGTTTAACACTATTTTTTACCGCAATTAATACTCCACCGCCGTTGTACACAGAACTGCCGAATATTTCGTTAAAATTGATAGGTGATGTTAGCCAAGTTTCTGTAATACAAATAATGTTATAGGAAAAAGATCACTAAATGAATTTACCTGCTTTAGTTTTGTATTCAACCCTCTGACATTTTGGTAGTAAATAGATATTTTACCGCTATCACTATGAATAGATTTAAAATTTATGTCGAGTGTTCCCTCGGAGCAACTTGTCTGCTTTTCTTTTTCATCGTTGGCTGACCTTGAATCCATTTGATTTGCAGGTCCTGTTTCCCTACTTGTGTTCGTATTTCCACCTGATTCTTGATGCTTGCAAATTCCGCCATTTGGAGCTTTGTTTTGTCTCCGCCAAAGTGGATTTCTGTGAGGTGTGGTGGAAGGTTGTTCGAGTTTCCGTAGTTCTTCGCTTTATTGTTAGTTTGTTGAGTTAAAATTGTAGATGTACTCCCGGACTGGGCGTGTGAATTAGTAGGTTGCCCTGGCAATCCGAAAATCATAATGTTTTTCTTACGAAGATTTCTCTCATTAATTTCCGTTACAGCTTGTGATATGATTTGTTTACCTGATTTTCCGGGATCGTCTATGTCCAATAATTTCAGTTTTAACTCCTCTAACTCATTGATAGAGGATTCAACAGTTGACAGCCTATCTTGAGTCTTTTTTTGCTTCCTAGTGTAGCTTAGTTGCTTTGGTATCAATGCTCTTAATGCTGAGAGCCAGTTCCTCTTTGAGGTTATGTAGGGTGCTTGCCAAGTGGGATTTTAATCCCTCTTGTATGTCAGTCTGTATACATTTAAGACTTGTATCTATGTGCTCTTTATGTTCGTTTTTAACTTTGTCGTTGTATTTTTCCAGACATTTGTCCAATTTTATGTCAAATATCTTCTCGAGCTCTTCTTTGCTGATAGGTGTGGGTGAGCGTGAAGGTGTGCCACAGCACTTAGTGAATACACCCTCAGGTAGTGATCTGCCTTGATTTGGACAGCCCGGATGATAAAAAGAACCACATCTCCCGCATTTAGTGAATTCTATTGCAATGTTGCCATTGCATCCTTTGCACATTTTCCCGGTCGCCTCTTTTGTAATTGTTGACGTCGCCATCTTGTTCCTCACAACAGCTGTGAACAGCTGTTTACGATTTTATGTAAAGGTGGATACACAGATACTCACACGTAAACCCACTTATATACACACAAAGGAAATGGATTTCGCACTCTGAACGGACACAAAACTCCTAAAAACCTATTATCACGAACACCTCCGTGGCTTTAAAAAGCTTCCACTACGATCATCTAGGCACTATGAACCCATTCAAGAAATTAATGTATTGATGGATATGATCCGTCTTTTATTTTGAATTCGACACTTTACATTAATTTAGTCACTCATTATTCGAATAATTCAACAATCTGAACAACTATCCAAGACACGAGTACACGTCCGTTTGATTGGCAGACATACAAAGAAGTTCAAAAACGTGTCTGAAGGGCACGACGTAGTTTAAGCCTAAAAATACCAGAATTTAACACTTTAAATATTTCATCGAGCTAACGATATGGTTAACTTGTGTTCGGCAGCTTCCGCAGAATGGCGAAGTAAGCAGTAAATGAACAGAGTCTTAGGTTAAATATACAGAAAAACTACCCTTTGGATTCAATTTAGAGAATATAATTCATTCACTCATTACGCAATAAATGTTAACAAATGTGGACTAGTATCCCAATATGGATGTGACGACTATGGCTCAATCGACGTCATTTTTGGTTAATTTAAGTTGGTGTGGTTTGATTCAACTGTAAATTAAAGTAAATAACTGACTCGACTACTAAAGCTAAATTTTGACTTAAATTTTGACCTTAAATAAGGTCAGTAAGTAACAAGATTCAACGGTATGTGTCTGTCACTTCTACACATGACCTTGAAACGCGACAAATGATTTAATTAGAACGAACAGAAAAAGTAGGGAACCTACCAGGCGAATGCCTTCGTCAACTGATGTTTTATTTATGCACGGTTTACCTCCCTAAACGTTTACAACATTGAGAACAAACTATTAACATTTAGTTGATTACTTAAGTAGGGTGGACGTACTAATAAAAGAATTCAGGACGTTTTGGTGTCAAAGTTAATTAACCCAGAGGCCTACGACTCACCTTGGAGGCCAAAAATAGTGAAAATAGTAAAAATAGATTTTTAGTATTTATCTTTTTGATTTCAATACCATCTGTTGCTGTAGAAATGTCAAATTATGTAGTGAAGATTGCAACCTTCTGGTTAGAATTTAATCTTCTGTGGTAGTAAATTAATTTTCCCGTTGAAAATTTAACTGGTAAAAGAGTGCAGTTCGTGATAAGAAACCGCAGTATGTTGAACAGGATGACAATCTAAAACCTATTACTTGTCATTTTTGTTGCGAAAAATTTACGTCGAATAATAATATGTATGGACATTTGCGGAAACAAGAACACGTAATAACATTTTATGCTATCTCATGTTGATATATCCAATGTTTTATTTTTCGGCCTTGCCTATTAAACTCTGTAAGGAATCTTTTAAAATTTCTAATAATATATTGCAAAACAAACTAAAATTCCAATGTTATGAAATAATATTCATAACTTCAGATATTAACCCTCCCTTTACAGACGGGGGATTATAAGACACAAACGATTTTTCAAAACTGGAATGTATCGTCTTTGGAAAAATAGGGAAGTTAGTTTCCTTCTTTGAAAAATCTAGATAGTAATAGACCCGGTTTGCATGTAATTCAGGTATATATTTGTAAAATTAATATGGATTAACATTCAATTTCCTACTTTTTCTGTGAAATTGCCTGCATGATTCACTGTAAAATATTCTGATTTTTCTTCTCTTCAAATAATTCAACATTTTGAATCCAACGCCAATGGGCCTATATTTATAAAAAATTATATTCAAAAATAACCCTAAATTTTACTACATTTTTTTAAAGCCAGAAATAGTTCAAAAACTAAATAGTTCTTGAAAAAACCCTGCCTTTAAACGGAAGTTGGGAAAAAGAAGTATGTATACGGAGGGTTAGGACTTCTAAAAATTCTTAAAATCAAGTTGAAGGAGAATTTCTTGGGAACTTTACTTTCCGTATTTTTCTTTCCGATACAAGAAACTAAATTATAAAATAAAATATTGTAAAACACTTTTTATATATAACTAGAGAAAAATTGCCAAAAAATTTCTGCAACATTAGAGCTATAGTAATGGAAGAATCCATTTGAAAAACAGATGGGCCAGCAAACTTGAAACTTGGAAATTACTATTACAATGTGACAATCCATCAGAATGTTCTAAGCACTTAGCTTAGCTCGCTTTGCACCTTAATAACGAATCTAATTTTACAGATAAAGATTTAATTCTTTTTCAATATGAAAGAGCGATTTTAAAACTATCTATATCATCAACAGTCTGAAAATAATAATTCAATTTTTAATACAAATTCGTTATATCACTTAATTCAATCAAATTTATATAATCATCTATTGATGACACAAAGTATTGCTTCCAAATATTAAATTTTAAGATTTTCAAATTGAGATATCTTCAGAATCACTGTGTGAAATAAATTACATTCAAATGCTATTCGAAAGATATATTTCTAATATTGATCAATTCCATCATAAATTGTTCGAGTTAAATACCTTGATGTTTGAAACTGGCTGGTGAAAATCTTAACCTAATATGAGATCCCATCTAAAAACTGTATGGGATGTGTAGAGTATATTAGTCTGAAGATATCCTGAAAGTTCAAAATTTTTCATTTGTCATCCTAAGAGCTTTGGCCAGAGATAAAGTAGAATTTAGTATAGTTATGATTTTCACCAACCAGCTTCAAATATCAAGGAATTTCCATTCCAACTATTTTTTATGAAATTAATTTTTATGGAAATTAAGATTTAAAAATGAAGGATATTTATGTATCAGATTAGCATTAGTGTTTAACGATTATAAAGAAATTTTTCGTTTCCAAATATTTTTCTAGTTCATCGAGTCAACGTGTTCAAACACATAGAAAGTCTTTTATATACCTCTATGTAAAACAAGCCCACTTGCTGGGTACAAAATACTTATTATTTTTGAATCACTTATTTTAAGCTTTCTCTGTTAAAACTCTGTTAACGAGGATTTATAAGTTGCAAAAGTATTTGGTTTGCGAAAATAATGCACATCAACTGAGTCTTCAGGTGAATTTTTCACGAGGAAATTCACGCATGAAAATCGTGAATATTTGAAGCAGGGATGTTGCTTCTTTCTATGTCGAGTTACTGTCGATGCTGATAAAATTTCAAACCACAAATTTCACAAATTTGTTCTCGATCAATATTTGCAGCGTTGAATATACACATTTAAATGAACACCTTCCATTTACAAAGATTATGAAAATTTAACCCAAAACACAATTGTAATTGAAGTTGGCCCCTATCAGCCTCCAGACACCTACCTGGAATCCTTGGGGAAATCCGTCTATCAGGGCTACGTATCGACTCATCCTTGTTTTTCGCGCATTTTATTATTATGTAGAATTTCCAGTTTTAGTTCTAAAACATATATTTTAGAAGGAAACTATGGAACTCATTTTCAAAGTATACGAAATTTAAGATACACTTTTTTCCTTATCAGGGTAAATAGTAATATAAAAATATATCATGCTGTATATATATATATATATATAGACTAAGTAATCTATAGAATTACGAACAATAAAAATGATTAAATAAGCATGATGAAAACAACAGGAAATTATTGGGTTTTAAATGTTCGGATCAATGTGCAAACAAATTTGTGGGTTTCCGGTGCCATTTTTAATTAAAAACTTGACGAAAGTAACACACGAGACCAGAACGAGCTACGCGCGTATTTTTTTAAGCCAGCTATCAAACAGTTGAACAATCACGTTACTTCATCGACCATTGTTATTTTCTATGATCAGCGACGACTATGGCCCGGTTGAAATCACTGCGGTTGAAAATAGAGAGAATCCTAAACGCGCAACCTGAACCGGAACCGGCTCGTGCAGCATACCGACTGGTCGACGATTCTATTCGTAACCGTAATTGGAAATAGGAACCGCTAATGAGAAGGTCTGTGTTGCGTTGCAGAGCCGTAGAGAAAGTATGTATTGGCTGGCTGCCAAGTTCTTTACAAGCTGCGTCGAGTGAGGTATTGCCGACCTTGCACGTCGGATGCCTTTTGAAGGAGCGGGGTCTTGACCTTTGCGGCAGGTTCCCATAGAGAGTGGCGGGCAACCCGCGATTAGCCCCTGTGCTAGTTCGAGCGGACCTGTCGGCACGTGTGCCGCGGTAGCGGATATTTCGATGGTGGTGGGTCTCGGTAGACCGGTTTTCGACTGAGTGAGCCAACTCGAGCCGGGTGGAGGGCTTATCCCTTGGTTGGCCCATTGGTCTCGGGTGAAATTCACATTCTCCGTGCCATCCCTCCGTCCTGTTGCTTCTTCGCTTTAAATTCCTTCTTTATTAACCTTCGATTGAATGGTACATTATTTGCCTCAACGATCAAACGTGGTCTGGGGCGATTTCAAAGTTGATGGATGAGGACGCAGGAAGGACATTTTTTTTTAATTACTTTTTGTTGTTATGAATAAAATAGCCGCATGCTTTCAGGCGACACATTTATAGACAAGTCCATGCCGATCTCGTTAAACACACTGGCCCAATCTTGGGTCACTAGATCACTAGATAAGCCGATCTTCGGCTAACAAGGTTAGACCGAGTTTTACAAAGTCGGGACGACTTTCGACCAACGAGAAATTCGAACATAAGTAAAAATGATCTACTTTCGAAAATTAATCACCTATTAATATGTTGGTCAACAAAAGATTTAGTACGTTATTACGAAATAAATACTTCCTGACTATATTGCAGTTATTAAAATGAAAAATAGAATTAATTAAAAGAATACTTTAACATATGGAATAATTAAAAATGTGGTATCTACGAAACTTGCATAAGCTACAGTGTCAAAGTTAATTTTTGAGAGGGAATTAGATTCTTACCAGGTGTATACATATGAAACCGGTATTGCCATTTAGCGGCCAGTAGGCACACTTGTAGGCACTGTCGGAACTTACCATTTGTGCTAATTGGCATAT
>NC_046664.1:3816956-3826433 GCF_010883055.1 Belonocnema kinseyi | reverse complement strand
CCAGCGAGGGCGCATACTTTGAATAAAATATTTGTCATCATTCTCTTGAAATAAATGTGTTTTTTTCTTGAAAAAATACCGGTTTCATATGTATACACCTGGAAATCTCTCTTTATACTAATCAATATTAGTGAATAATTATTTTACATTCAGAAAAACCACGCAATAATTATGGGAGTTTTAATATCAGCACCACTTATCATATCTCTATTGGTGTTAATGAGCCAGTTAGTAAGTTTAGTATATAAAAAATAATCTCATCAGAATCCAAAATTTGTTTAGGTTTTTTGTTGAGCAATTAGAGGCTAGAGAAGCTGATGTCAAAAAGTAGGAAATTTCATACAAGTTCTTTATTAGTAAGATCTGATAGAATTTAATAAAAAAATTTTTAATAAAAATGTACAATTTTTGTACATGAACAGAATTTCTTATATGAACTATAGGTACCTTGATTATGCGCATAAAAGTTCTGGCAAGATAAGGTTTCATATAGCTCCAATAAGCAAATGTTAACACAAAAAAAATAATATTTCGGTAGGAATAGAATTACATAACATTTTCGGCATTCCGAAACATAGGATTTGATAGAAATAATGGGTGGACACGATTTGATACATTTTCAATCAGAAACTGTGATAGAATAGCAAACGATTAAATATGCTAATCAATTTAAATTTGAGAAATTCGCTAAATTGAATTACATAGAATAGGAAGCAGATAAAGACGCAGAAATCGTTCATTACAGCGAGCATCGAAAAGTTTAAAAAATTAGAGATCTGTTATATAATATTATTATATTTAACAATAGAATGAAGGATGATCAGTAAGGTACAGACCAGATGAGGAAGAACCCTCATTTTTTGCAGCTAAGAGAAAATGTGAAAAAACTGCCTCATAATTTTTTGATTTTCCCAGAAATTTTAAGAGAGTTTGTTTATCCTTTCGAAAACCTTCTTAGTCCTTGTAGAGCTCCCAACGTTTATTTTTTAAATCTTTAAAACTATGAAAATTTCTTGAAATATTTTTTAAAGTTTTGAAATCTAGTTAGATTCTCTTGAAATCAATTTGCGGAAGGAAAAATTATTTCAAATTTTCCCAGGAACCCAACAAATTTTATTTTTTATTTTTATGATATTTTACAAAATTCTTTAAAAATTTTTTACAAGTTGTAGTTATTTTAGAATATTTTCTAAACTTCTGAGTGTCTCCTAAACTTACTGAATTTTTTTTAAACTTATGTAATATGTCAAAATTTTGCTTACAACTCTTTTACACCTGGGAGATCCCCAGGTTTCATAAATAACGAAACGTAAGCTTTTCTATGAGATAAAAATATAAATAGAAAGAATTAAAATTAAAAAGTTTCCAAAAAGTATTATTAAAAATTATTCAATACATGCAATTACTGTCTATATATGTAAAGCCATAATAGAATTCTTATGGATTATTGCAAAAAAAATTGGAAGTGAAACGTAAACGTGAATAATCGAAAGTAGCTGTAGTTATGACTGTTTATTCAAATATAGTCATTTGCATTTTTTTCTTTCACTTCGGACAATACTGTTAAGTTGCATTTTATTTTTTATTTGAAAACTACAATTTATATCTTAAAAAGTTTTTTGAAACTGTATTCGTTATGCTTATATGAAATATTATATAATATCTAAGTGAAAATAAGTATATGCATTGTTGCCGAATGAAATAATAAAATGGCTTATTAACTAATTTTCATATATTATAAGATCCTCGTAGATATTGTTATTAATTTTCATAATTTGCATTGATTGTCTTATTCAAACAATTTTATTCCAAGTGCGACATGTAGTCAAAAATCCAGCAATAAAAATAATAATAAAATATAGTTATGATTAGAGACAGAATCAGTATTCCGCCACCACCAACAAAACCAGCACTACTTTATCAGGGCATTGCAAAGTATCTTGAAGCTTTTTATGGTCGTTGAGTATTTTTTCAGTGAATGACGAACTTTGTAGACTTTTCCCTAAAATGCTTAGACCTGCTCTAGTTTAAGATGATGTTCGACAGTACCTGGAGGATCTTTGAAGAGTCGAGATGAGTCTGAGAAGAACTGTGGGTTTTTTCTGCTCTAGAATTCTTCTAGGGTCAGATAATACTCGGATTTAGTCAACTATATGCTCCCCGATGGTCAGCAGCCTTAAGTTGTTCAGTGTGTGATACCGGATCCGCAGTTCGCACGCTGACTGTCGAACCTTGGCGTTGAAATTCATTCCAGATGCTATAAGTTAATAAGAAACTGAATGCGGGACGCATTCTCTCTTGCACAGCCTATCTTTGAGGTGAGTTGATTCATTCGTCTTTTTGTTCTTATTATCAGCCGTTGGTTTTTGCTTTAAGGCTTGCATCTGCCAAAGCTTTTGCTGTATTATCAACACCAGAAATGATAGTTCAGAGTTCGGATTCTTTGGAAAAATCTCCACGAAGCTGTTCATCCAATTCACCCAGCGCTTTTGGCCAGAAAGAAAACTGAAGGTTGATGTTTCTCCGGATCCTCAAGCATCGCTCTTCCTCTATTAGGTGTCTGCTTGCGGTTGCTCTCAGCGTCGCCTCTTTTTTTTTTGTTGCTGGCTTGATCTGACTGCGGCTGACTAGACGCTCCGCTTATAGAACCGCTTTTTCCAGAGTTGCTCGGAAAGGTTTCGCAGTCGTTTATGTCGTGTCGAATGACTACCTGAACTCAGGCCGACAAATTTTAAAGCCAAAGACCTGACCTAACATGGATTTAGTAGGATATCTTTATTTTTCACTAAAATATTGTAATTTGACATTTTTTATTTTAGCGCTTTAACCCATTAACGCTGAGATGTTCAGATTTATAAACGCATTCTCTATTGTGGACAATATGATATTTTTTCTTTAAAATATTAACTCAGGGGTTTTCGAGGGTGCCCTTTCTATTTCCGGTATCAGTTTTTTGTTATAACCCCTAGAAGATCCGATGTGGCGGCCACAATTAAGGGCTTTACAAAAGAACAAAGGCACCCGCACAAAATACCAACAAAAAAGCGTGCAGTCGTTTGGAACCAAATTTCGCACATTGATAAAACAAAAAAAGACGAACTGCGCGGAATGCTACTGCGCACTCTGTGTGCATTCTAATGTTCACATTCGCTGTGTGTGCGCGCCCTTCTATGGCGCAGACAGTCTTCGATCCATAGATGGCTCAGTGAGCTGGCGACGCTTTTATGACGTGTTATGCGTAGGTGATGAAATTTGTTTTTTGCTAAAAATCTTTCCGTGTTAGAGATCACGTTTAAGTGGCGGGCTAACGGTTGGATGCGTAGATAATAAAATTCTTTTTGTAATTGAAATTTGTCTAGTGGTTACATTTCGTGTCGATCGTGATTTTTGTATATAGTGAATTTTAGAATTTCCACGTTACTGTTCGTTATAAGAGAAAAAATCAGTTCAAGAACTCCTTGCGCTAAGAAAGTTAATACGTTTTGTTACGTTTGTGGAAAGTATTAAACGGAGAAATACCGTCGATCAATTAATGATTTGATAAAAACGTCATACTTCAACTGTTATGGGACTTCACTGCAAATTTTGGATAAACCGTGGGTATCAACCTCAATTTGTCATGCTTTTAGATTAAATTTGTCAAATTGGGAAGATCAAAGTTCCAAGATGCAGACTGTTATTCAACCACCTGTTTCGCGTGAGCCCGACGATCATGATACTGGTTGTTACTTTTGCTAATGCAAAACAGGAGGTTTTTCTAAAAATGATTTGGATAATATCGTATATCCTGATGTAAAAAGTGTTACACCAGCCAAGATTGGTATTAGAAATCACTCTGAAAACAAAAGTGACCGATAAACTCACGAATCAATGGATACTGACGATCCTAATGCAACCGAAGATTCTTCTTGTGAAGAATCATATGATGAGAGTCCTAAATTTTTTGACCAAGGTGGATTAGACGATTTTATACGTGACATCGATCTTCCAAAAGATAAAGCTGAGCTTTGCGCTTTAAGACTCAAAGAGAGGAAACTATTGTTACCTGGCACTAGAGTAACTGTTTACAAAAATAGAAAAGAAAAGTTTATCAAGTACTTTTCAATGGACACTGGGATTGTGTATTGTAATGATATCGAAAGACTCATTAATTTATATAAAATAAAGTTATATACGCCAGAGGATTGGCCTCTTTTCATGGATTCGTCGACAGAAAATCTGAAAGCAGTACTATTACATAATGTAAATAAGTAAGCTGCAATTCCAGTAGGT
This sequence comes from Belonocnema kinseyi, assembly GCF_010883055.1. Lineage (NCBI taxonomy): Eukaryota > Metazoa > Arthropoda > Insecta > Hymenoptera > Cynipidae > Belonocnema > Belonocnema kinseyi. Next base: position 3,822,161 of record NC_046664.1, on the reverse strand, counting down.
CAGTCAACTACACTGAAAGAATGTTATGATACTTTTCAATTACTTCTGATAAAAATAAAATACAATGTCCATAATTAGCTTATTTGTGGTGACTTAAAAATGATAAATCTTATAACAGGTTTACAATGAGGAAACATTAAATACCCTTGTTTTCTTTGCTTTGGGATAGTCGTGCAACTCCAAATAAAAATTGGGCTAATTAAGCAATTTGTGAAAGCCCTAAACACCGAAGGAGAATGTTTCAATTATATCAGATCTACATTTCCGCATTTAAGTGGTACCAAAGTTAAGGTAGGTATTTTTGTTTGGCATGATATAAGAAAACTTATTAAAGATGATGATTTTATCAAAACCATGACATCTATTGAAAAGGATGCATGGTTGAGTTCCAAAGATGTTGTATAGAAATTTTTAGAGAAAAATTGAGATCCAAAGTTTAGAACTATTGTATCTAGTATGTTAAAGAATTTTAAAAGATTAGGTTGTTTGATGAGTATGAAATTACATTTTCGTAAATCTCATTTTTATTATTTGCAGAAAATGTTGGAGCATTCAGTGAAGAAATGGGCGAACGCTTTCATCAAGACTTTCATTAAAAAGAGAAACATTATCAAGGTCTATGCAATGTAAGAATGATGGCCGACTATTTCTGGTCTTTGTAAAGGAATTATAATGACCCTACCTTAACTGGCTGGGAAATCGTAAGTCTTGCCTTGACTGGCTGGACAATTCAAAGTCTTGCCTTGACTGACTAGGCGATTCAAAGTCTTGCCTTGACTGGCTCGGGGATCTAAAGTCTTACCTCAATTGACTGCAAAATATTAAGAACGTCCTTGCTTAGCTGCACAATCCCAAGTCTTGCCTTAACTGGCTGGGTAATCGTAAGTCTTGCCTTGCCTGGCTGGACGATTCAAAGTCTTGCTCTAATTGGCTGGAAAATATTAAGCACTTCCTTGCGTAGCTGGACAATCCCAAGTCTTGCCTTAACTAAATGGCAATTGTAAGTCTTTCCTTGTTTGGCTAGGCAATCTAAAGTCTTGCCTTAATTGGCTGAAAAATATTAAGTACTTCCTTGCGTAGCTGGAAATTCTAAGTCTTGCCTTAACTAGCTGGGCAATCGTAAGTCTTTCTTAGGCTGGCTGGACGATTCAAAGTCTTGTCTTGACTGGCTGGACGATAAAAAATCTTGCCTTTATTGGCTGGGAAATCCAAAGGCTTGCCATAATTGCCTGAGCAATCTAAAGTCTTCCCTTAATTGGCTGTAAAATATTAAATACTTTTTTGCTTAGCTGGATAATCCCTAGTTCAGCCTCAAGTAGCTGGAAAATATTGAGTCTTGCCTTAGTAAGCTGAAAATCCTAAATAAATTTACAATATTAAATTAATCATAATAGTACATTTTTTTAAGCTCTGTTATCCATATTCGCTCTTCTGGGAGTTATAACAAAAAACTGAGCTAATCGAAAAGGAACCCCCGAAAACCCCTCACATAACATTTTCAAGGGACAATGTTATACCATCTCGGCGTTAATGGGTTTATACGCTAAATTAAAAAATTTAATTTCAAGGTTAGCCCACTTGTAGTGTGAAATTCATTTATTTCACGAAATATAAACGAATAAATTCGCTGCTCCCAGGGTTAGGAGGGTTAGCCTGCTTACGATTTCGTAGGGGTGATTCCTGGGTTTTGGTGGATTAGCCGGTAGGTGTGTCAACCCACTTGTGGCATGGAACTTCATTATTCCAAGAAAAATATGCGACTAAACTTATTGTTCCCAGAGCCAGGTGGATTAGCATGCCTGTGGCTTGTTAAGGGTGGTTTCTACCCCTAGGAAACGGCTTCAGTAGAAATAAAAATACACAGGTTCCATATTTTTTATTGTTTTATCAATGTGCAAAGTTTGCTTCCAAATGAGTATACGCTTTTTGTTGGTATTTTGTGCGGGATCCTTTGTTCTTTTTTAAAGCGCTAAATTGTAGCCGCCATATTGGATCTTCTAGAAGTTATAACAAAAAACTGACATCGGAAATAGAAAGGGCACCCTCGGAAACACCTGAGATCATATTTTGAAGAAAAGATATCGTACCGTCAGCAATAGAGAATGCGTTGTATAAATCTGAACACCTCAGCGTTAATGGGTTAAAACGCTAAAATAAAAAATTTCAAATTACAATATTTTGGTGAAAAATAAAGATATCCTAATAAATACAAGTAGGTTTGAAATGGGAAGATTAGTACTTTCAAATTCCATATTAGCTTTGTGGTAGACATTTTTCTTATACAGTTACATAACCTCAAAAACAGCTAAAAACCGCGTTTTTTGCACATTTAGGTTAGGATATCTTGAAAACCTGACGTGCAGGAGCAATTTTGAGTTCGGATTCGAATTCAGCACATCAAAATGCTTCGGAAATATTTGGTCTGCTTTCCGGGTTTTGACTTTTGTCAAATTTTGTCGGTCTGTGTTATTGAAACCATATTCGGCAGAAACACTTGGAACAGGGACCCTTTGTTTCTATTAATTTTCATCTTTTTGGTAAAATGTCTTTTTGGCTTCAAAATTCAATTATGGTGTTAGAAAGTAGTCCTTTTGGGTAAAAAATTGTGAAATTTTGGATGAAAATTTAGATATTTAACTACAATGTTTTATTTTTTTAGTTGAAAATTCAACTAATTTTTCAAAAATATGTCTTTTTTGCTTCCGAGACCCTCTGAATCCGCATATCTAGTTTTTACTATGGCGTCTGACTGTCTGTCCGTCCGTGGCACACTTTTTTTAGGTCCTAAAAGAAAGGACGGGTTCGTTAACCAGCCATTTTTGATAAAAATTCAAAAAGTGAGCGCATTTTGAAAATTTTTAAGGCCACCTTCCTTTTTATTTTGAAAATTCTATGTGCAAATATTGTAGTACAAAAAATGATGAAAATTGAAAAATTCCATTTTGTGGTCTGACTATGTAGGATACGAAAAAATTTGAGTTCACAAAAATTTTAATTCCAAAAAAGACCTTCAATTTCGTTAAGAATCACTTCTTGATAGGAGGCATACTTTTTGTTTAATTCGTGAAAAGTTATATTGAAAATAAAAATAAGTAAATAAAAAAATATGTGAAAAATTTACAAAAGTTACGAGAAAAACGCTTTTTTTCTTTAGAGGATAACGATCCCCCCAATTTTATTCCAAATAAAAGCATTAAATAATTTTTTATTCACAATATTGTAACCTTAAAACCCTAAATTATTTAAATTTTAATATTTTAAATTTGTAAAAAATTTTAAATGAAATTTATATAAAATAAAAGAACCACGCATTCGGTGGAAGACAATCCGTGTGTCCTGATGAGCATGTGTGTCCGAATTCAGACTATTGAGATTTTTTTAAATTAAAAAAAAATGCAGGCAATTGAACAGAATTCAGAGAAAACAGAAACTCTCTGAATTCTCTATATTATTTTTAAAAATTTTCTGAACTCTCTAAACTGTTCTGGACTTGTTGAATTTTCGCGATATCACTGAATTTAAACAAATATTTTTTATTTAATTCGAAATCATTAGAATAATATTTTTAGGAATTCATAGAGTGCAAAAGAATTTACGTAATTCAAAAGAATTTAGATAATTAGAAAAAAGACAATACAAAAGAATATAAAGAATTCAAAATATTTAAGAGAATTAAACAAAATTTAGAGAACTTAAAAATTTTAATTCAGAAGAACTCAGGGAATTTTGAGAAATCCAAGAATTTAAGTAAATTCAGATAATTGATAAGAATTTTGAGATTTGGGAAGAATTCAGAGGATTTAGAAAAATTCCCAGAGAGCTGAAGAATTTACAGAGTTTAGATAATTTGAAAACTGAAGAAAATAAAAATTAATTCAAAGAAACAAAATATTTCAGAGAATTTCAAACTTATTTGAGAATTCAGAATAATTCGAGAGAGTTAGGAGAATACAAGAGTTTTAGAGAAATACACAACAATTCATGATGTATTGTAAACATTTCAAGGCATGAAAAAAAAACTTCAAAATTTCTGTAGAATTCTTCTGTTTCTACAGAGTTTAAAATATTTAAATAAAATTAGAATAATGCAGAATTCAGAGAATTTAGAAGAATGCAGAGAATTCAGAAGGATTCACAGACTTTAGAAGAATTAAAGAAATTCAAAAAATTACAGAGAATTACGTGGAATTCAGAGCTTCTAATTGGTTAATCCTTCATGGTTAATTACTCATTAATTATTAACTTTATAACAGTTCTTCATAATTATTTTCGATTCTTTTTTATGAGAGATTCTAAAATATAAAAATGCACCTTGAGTACCGGGATAGTACCGTCTAAGTTTCCTAAATAAAAACGATAAGTTATTTCTTGAGTGATTCGGAAGAAACTTGTTTTAGTTTGTTTCTTGAAAAACTGAGATACTGAAAAAAATTTAAGCCTTGGGCACTATAATGCATTCGGTTTTTATTATTATTCGTAATTTCAAGTTATTATAAATATATTAAGATGGCTTCGGCTCACATATTTTTGTATAATATTTTATTTAATGGATTGGATGACGTGAGGGATTGTCACTAACATGCTGTATTTTAAAATTATATGTGATCGGACGAAGGCGGCCTACTGGAACTTCCCCTATTTCCTGTTTTGTCAATTGGGTAACCGCTCCACTTCGCTCGTTTATTTTTACCCGTACTTTGGCGCCAGAACGAGAATTATTATATATTCCTGCAAGAACATGCCTACTCTCCAATATTGCAAAGACGTCTCCAGCAAGTGTTGCTAATACAATTAGCTCTTGGATTGGCATCGGTCCATAGTTATTCGATCCGTAGAACAATAAAATTGGTTTATCCACAGGAAAAGTGTATCTTTGAAGTCCGAACAGCAGGTTTGGATTCTTTTTGGGAACAAGTCGAATAAACTGAATCTGGTCAAGTTCAAATCCAGATCCGTCAGAGGAAGGAAGCTTAGTAGGTAGAGCCATGTACCTAGTAGGACAAGTAGACCTCGTACCAAGTGGTGATTTGTCAGGAGGAAGGTAGCTGAAAAAAGAATGCTGTTTGTCAGGAAAAAGGCAGAAGGAAGTAAGCTGACATGAGGAATACGAGGGTGGATCAAATATAAACCGGAATTTTACAAATACTTTTCTTAGCCAATCGCAAGTACTCTCACAGTGTAGGTTCTTGTAATGTAGTGTATTAG
>NC_046664.1:3794298-3816856 GCF_010883055.1 Belonocnema kinseyi | reverse complement strand
CGATGGGTCCCGAAGTTATTGAACGAAGATCAAAAAAACATCCGACTGCGAATCAGTAAGAGACATCTGAATCGATTTCAGCGGGAGGGAGAGGCTTTTTTGGAGCATATCGTGACATGTGATGAAACATGGATGCAACATTACACTCCCGAGTTTAAGATGGCGAGTAAAGAATGGCGAAGGAAAGACGAAGCCGGATTTGTCACCCTGTGACTATCATTTGTTTGCGCCCATGAAAGATGCATTTGGAGGATGGCGATTTGACAACGATCAAGATGTTGAGAAATTCGTGCGCAATTGGTTGATGACTCGACCTCAAAGTTTCTACGAGCAAGGAATTAACAAGCTTCCAAACCGCTGGAAAAAATGTGTAGAGCGTGAAGGAGACTATGTAGAAAAATAATCAATAGTATTTTTGTATTGTTTTATAAATAAATAAATATTTGAAAAGTATTCCGGTTAATATTTGATTCACCCTCGTACCATGATAGGGGCTTCATTAACTACGCACGAATGTTTCTGAATTTTTATAAGGTTTTATGTGATTTTTTAGAGTGAAAGGAATTTTTTGTAGATTTAATTTTCGAGAACAGCAACTGTACAAATATTTGAAGGTTTCGCTGACTAAGCATTTTAACTGGCATTTATTTGTCAAAATTTTTGGAAGTAAGTTTGAAAGTAAGATAAAAAGTAAGGTAAATTTCAAAGAATTCCGAATGAATTAAGAGAAAACTAAGGGCAAAGTTTCAATTGAAAGAATATCACATTAACAAATTTTGGAAATAATTTGAAAATTATTTAAGTAGATCTGTTTCAATTTCTTAAAAGAAGTGACTCACGTAATATTGTTATTTCAGAAAGCTGCTATACTGACTTTATCTATAAAAGGGAGAATGAGAAGGGAAATGTGATAAAAATATGATCAAAAGTTAGGTTGGTATTTGTGTGGTACCCACGCCTATTGATAGAACTAAGCTTTGTATGAATTTCCTGTTATTGAAACTATAAAATTCACTGAAAAATTTGATTGAACGATAACTCGTTTTTTTCCAAAGTAACTCACCCAAGACTGGGGTTTACATGCTCTATTCTATAGCTATAGAAGAGGGGGCGGCTACGGCCTACTGGAGTTTCCCTGATTTCATCTGCGGTCAATCGGGTCACCTTGCCGCTTCTCATGTTGATTTTTGACCGTACTCTAGAGTGAATGCCAGGATTGTAAGTATATATTCCAACAAGAGATTCCGTACCGCACAATATTGCAAAGACCTCCCCGTCTAATGTTGATAGTACAATTTGTTCTTGTGTTGGTATAGGCACATACTTATTCGTTCCTTCGAGCACTTCAATCGGTTCAGCGGCAGAAAAAGTGAATCTTCGAAGTTCGAATTGCCGCCGTACATTTTTGTAGGAAATAAGTCGGATAAATTCAAGTTGATCAAATGCGTAGCCAAGTACGTTAGAACAAGAAAGCCTGGTAGGTGAAGTTCTGTACACGACTGTGGGAGACCGCGACCTTGAACGAAGAGGATGTTCGGCATTAGAAAAAGACCTAATTGAAGAATGGGGTCTGGCAGCTGGATGTTGTCTTTCAGAAGCAGAAGGTAGTTCCCGACGAGGAACACCAGGAATGGGGGCACCATTAGGCAAGCATTCAAACTGTGAACTTATCTCTGCAAAAAAAGAGGTGATTAAATGTTGGAAAAAATGTTTTCAAGTTACTGATAATAATCTAAATAATATTATTGCATTCCTACAAAATGATAAATACACTTAATTTTTTTGAATTATGCAAATAACATGCTCAAAATCAAAACACTTCGAATTTTGTGCATGTTTATAATGGATATCCTGTTAAGTTGAGGCACAATGTTGATGACGCCAATTTGATCGATTAATCTTTTTTATTTTTATTTAGATTAAAGAATAGATGTGATGCTAAATTCTCAATTTTTTTAATGTCTAAGAATATAATACAGATGAATATGGTGACAAGAGTCAACCGCAACTTCCAGAGTGTTATGATTATTTTACGGACTAAAATAAATAAAAATAAAGAGATGAACAGTTTTAAATGAAAATAATTTACAAGTATTGAATATGAAAGAACACCAATTACGCATCACATAAAAATTGTTTAGAGAGTAAGAAACACTTTGTCTCTATTTAAGATACACAAGCACTGGCAAATGTTTATCAGATTCGTTAGACAAATCCAAATCTGAAATAAGCTTCTGGCCTTCAATTCTCTGCATTTTATCAAAAATCCTTTTAGAAAAATAATGTTTGTGACAACGGCGGGTTCATCCACACAGCACATCCGTTTTACTCACGATTGCGGTCTTTATTGTTTGCGTATATGAGGATGAATTCGTCATTCTCCCTCCAAATGTGAGGATTTGAAGACATTCTTAATCAAACACTTGACAACAATATACAAGACCGGCACAAGGTATGCGAGTATTTTCTCAAAAAAGCTGATAACAGCTGACGAGTCACATAACTTTATCGATCGCAGTTAGTGTCTTAGATCAGCGACGATCGTGCCTTAATCAAAATTGCCGCAGTTGCAAATCGAGAGAAACGCCGATTACCAACCAAACTGGTGGGCGAAGAGCAGACTGTCGACCTAATTCTAGCCCTACTTTGGGCCGACTATCGGAAGAAATGTAGCAGATTGGTCGATTTCAAAATGACCGAAATTTGGGTATGAAGGAATCATTCTAGAATATTCCGAAATACCTCGAAAGCTAAACGTTACATGAAAGTTAAAAATAAAAAAGAATTCTTGTGTGGATAAGATTTGATTGAATTTGAATCAGAAACTTTGATAGCATAGTAAACGATTAAATGTGCTAATCGATTTAAATTTAAGAAATTCGTTCGATTGAATTTGATAGGATAGAGAGTAGATTACTACGCAGAAACCGTTAATTGAGAAGAACTTAAAACATGTTAAAATTACAGATATCTTATAGTATTATATTTACCAATGGAATTAAGGATGACCAATACGGAAATAACAATAATATAAACCATCCTTATTTTTTTCAATTAAAAGGCAAACTTATTTGTGAGCTAATAAAGAATTTAACTTACAATGTGACTGATTAAAATTCTTGTCTTTTATTAAGCTATATGTCATAAATGGTATCTTGATTACCTCAAATAACGCTTGTATTGAAATAATAAAGCAGAAATTTATCCGAACATTTGATTTTTATCTCCTTCATTTTTCATTCTTATCGCTAAAGTGATAAGATTTAAATAAACACATGGAACTTCTACGTGTTATAACAGCCGTAAAACGTAAACGGCCAATTCTTGTGAGCATTGACGTGCCCCTATCATTACCACGCATCGAAAAGTTATTTTTATCAAACACAGTTTATTGGCTGTCCCGTTCTTCTATCAATTATCGCGCTTTAGGAAAAATTTTCAACCGCGCAAGTGCCGAAAAAAAAGTTCAAGTCAAAACTTTAAGTCAAACAACGCACAATATGAAAAATGTCAAGAGAAGAAAAACACTAATTATTAAAAGCCGCCCCACAATATGATCTTAGCAATTTTTCCGATTTTCTTGAACAATCAGAAATTCAAATTTTGATTGCATAAAAAATAATGAAAAATAAAAAATTAGATTTTGTGATCAAACTATGCAAGATACGAAAAAGATGAACAAATTCAAATTGTGATTCCAAAAAAGATCTATAAATGGTTGAATAATCTCTTCGGGATAGGACGCATATTTTTGTTTTATTCATAAAAACTAACATTGAAATTTAAAAAAATTAACTTTTGGCAAAACGACATAAGTTAAAAAAAATGAGCCAACAAAAATTGTTTACCCGAGAAAGAGCCTCAAATTTTTCATAAATTGCTTTTTGTTTGGACTCTTATTTTTGGTTTCTATAATAAAAATGACATTAAAAATGAAAATGAAAAATTTGTACAAAAACGACAAAAGGGACGAAAACAAATTAATAGACGAAAGTTGTCCAGATACGTCCAGATACCTCTTCAAGACTTATACGAAACGAGATTCAATCATGCTTAAGTTCTAAATTATTATGAGGATAGGAAGTCACTCCATTTTCATGATTTTTCAGAGGATGACTGACCACAAAAAACAATAAACATCGTTATTTGCAATATTGACAATAGCTTTATTATCTGTAATAAATTTTATTAAATCAATAAAAGTTGAAATAGCAGAATCTATTGATAAATATTTATTAAAATTGATCATTGAGTTTATAATTTCAGTCAATGACCAACCCAATTCCGTTTCTCGTCAATCTTCCACATTCACGAAAAATCGTTCCAAGACATTTTTATTATACCATGCATCAATATCAGTCAATGATAAGATTCTAGTATTGTCAGAGGTCACTGGATTCCACTAGATAATGCTATACCTACTTCCAGGTAAATTGTTTGAATGGAGGTTTATTTGCGACTGATGAACTTAAGAGGAAATAGTTTCTTTTATAGATATCTCTACCAATTTCTGGAGACTTTTGCACAATATTGAACATTGAAGAAGCTTATACGCATCAAATAAATAAATAAGTGTATTATCTAGAAGGAAGCAATAAATAATCCGCGTTTTTCTTATATAACCTTGAAACATGCATGTAACAACCTTGAAAGTTGTTTTTCCCAAATGTAACCTTCACGCAATTGAGGAATATTATTCTACGACATCTTCAGCATGTTCTAGAAGGCTGTGACGTCAGCAGGCTCTCCGAGAATATTCCAGAAGCCTGCCTCAAATGTATACACACGAGTAAACGCTTGTACACGCACTAATACTAACTCATCCAGAGCCAGCCCTGCCTGTGTACTAACGTGTCATCAGAATACAAAAAGTTCATGTGACCTCTTCCTAAATGTTGTTGTATTGCATAATGATCCATAATCCTCGGACAGTGCACTCCTAATATTAATTTTTCTTAAACGTCTGTAAAAATCCTGGAATTAAATTAATACTCTCTGATCTCTCTATTGAGTCTCGAAACTGTTTGTAGTATCTCGTTACATGGACCTCGTCGAACGGGTTGATGGACCTAGCATATGGCAAAAGAATGAATATTAAACTTCTTCGTTTGACTACGAAAGGAAACTTCTTTGAGCTATAAAAATAAGTGATCTCTATACAGAAGGACAACATATGATAATGAAATGTTTGAAGACTTAGACTAGCGATGTATGAATCTTTCTAAAATCAGAACATTTAAACACGTCTATATACTATCTCTAGTCCTCGCTCGCTCGATACTTGATACCTATATCTTTGCGTTTATCTTTTTCAAGTTGTAGAAGTTTCCAGACACAAAGTGAATAAGAATTTATAAAAAAATGAACCACTTTGCTGCAGAATGGTCTCAATGTCTGCATGGTACTGTACACATTAGGGTGGCTCAAAAAGGATTTTTTTTCTAGAGGGCAACGATCCCCCCAATTTCATTCCAAATCCAAAAAAAGAAATTCCTTAATTTTTTATTTTTTTATTTTTCGATTTAAACAGGTGCCGGTTTTGAGTTGAAGTTTCCCATGTAAAATACATGAGGAAAAATCACTTTTTTGATTTTTTAGAATAATTTTTTAGTGTTTGAAAAAATGTGACGGGAAAGTAAGGGAGCCTGTAGAGAATTATCCAACGAAGAATTTCATCTGTCAGACATATTGGTTCGACACCCCTGACACATCCAAATGAAATCGAAATTTTGAGCACTATGTTTTGGTCTTTTTTTCCCTTAAAATGATTACTATTGGTCTAGTGGAATATTTATTAACATTAGGTCATTAATTTTTAATTATTTAAACAAAAGGAATTTGTTTAAATAGTTTCGTTTTTATTCTTAAAAATAAAAATTATTACTGTTGGGTTAGTGCAATATTTATGAGTAATAATTAATAAACAAATGATAATAAATATTTCTCTAGACTAATATTAATAATTTTAAGTGAAAAAATACGAAAATGCAATGTTCTCGTGGGGGTGTGTTAGTGATTTCAAACCCATATCTCTGATAGATGAAATTCTTCGTAGGATAATTCTATACAGGCCCCCATACTTTCCCTTCACATTTTTTGTGCCCTGGAAAATTATTCTAAAAACTCAAAAAAATGAGTTTTCCTCATGCATTTTACATGGGAAACTTCAAGTCAAAACCAGCCCCTGTTAAAATGAAAAAATAAAAAATTTGGAAATTTCGTTTTTCGGATTTTGAATAAAATAGGGGGGGGGGCCTTGCCCTCTAGCATGAAAAAAAAATTTCCATGCATTTTTGGACCACCTTAGTATACATATATCGGTTCACCGGTACGCGAACGTATTCATGCTCCGTCTTACTAATTGGCTTTGTACTGCTCTGTCTATCAAATGAACCCCTAAAGTTTGGAAAATAATTTGAAGAGGGCTCCACGTGAACTACAGGAGTGATACTTTTTTGGGAAATTGTGGAATGGAAATATTATTGTACGTTAATCATTATAAGCCTATAGTAATTTTTCTCAAAAATTATTTCGTGAGTGATTAAAAAGGAACTTGTTTTAGTTTGTTTAAGTTCAAGACTGGATAAGATATCCTCAAATAGTGATAGGCTAGGGAAACATAAGACATTCGGTTTTTATCATCATTTGTGATTAAAATTAACTCCAAAAATATTAAGGTGGCTTGGGATCTCATCTTTTTTATATAGACTTCTTTTAATTGATTGGATAACGTGAATGATTGTGCTTAACATGATGTATTTTTAAATTATACGAGATCGAACGAACGCGGCCCGATGGAACTTTCCTTATTTTATGTTTTGTTGATTGGGTAACCGTTCCTTTCTGCATGTTTATTTTTATCCATCCTTTGGCGCCAGGGCGAGAATCATTATATGTTCCTGCAAAAACATGCCTACTCTTCGATATTGCAAAGACATCTCCAGCAACTGTTGTTAATACAATTAGCTCTGGGTTTGGTTCAGGTCCTGACGATTTAGTCTGTGAAACAAGAAAATTGGTTTATCCGCAGGAAGAGTGTATCTTTGTAGTTTGAATATCTCGTGCAGATCCTTTTTAGAAATAAACCGAATAAACTGAAGCTGGACAAGCTCATGTCCAGATCTATCAGAAGAGGGAAGTCTGGTTCGTAAAGCAATGTTTCTAGAAGGAGAAGTGGACCCGAAACCAAGTGGTTTCGCGGCTGGAGAAAGGGACCTGGCAGAAGAATGTTAATAAACGTGTTTGAATCTTAATAAGGTTTTATGTGATTTTTTGTATTAAAAGGAAGTTTTTGTAGAATCAATTTTCAATAAAGTCAACTGTACAAATATTTGAAGAGTCTGCAGTCTAAACCTTTTAAGATGATCAAGTTACTTTCAAAATATGTTTCGAAAGCCAAAAGTCTAAAAACAAGAAGAAAGGAAGTATCTAAAAGGCAAGTGAATTTGCGGGTAATAAGAAGAATTCAAAAGAACTTCACGAAATCCCTGAGAATGTGAAGGAAAGATTGCTATAATTTAGGCTCAATTAAGACGAAAATATTGGCGAATCCTAAAATCCTTTATATTGAGTAGAATTGAATTAATGTAGAAAAGTTAAAAAGATTAGAGGGCATTTAGAAGAATTCCAGAGACTTTGATAAAACTCATGAAAATTTGATGAAATTTTTTTAAAATTAAGACAATTTAAAAATGATTTGCGTAGATAGAACTAACTAGAAAAAAATTTAATGAATCAAGCAAAAACTCTTTTTTTAGAAGTAACTCACCCATGACTGCGGTTTACATGCTCTACTCTAAAGCCATTGGTATAGGTTGGTATAGGTCCATAACTATTCGTTCCTTCGAGCAATTTAATTGGCTTATCGATAGAAAAAGGGTATCTTCGCAGTCCAAATTGCAATTGCGGATTTTAATAGAGAATAAGTTGAACAAATTCAAGTTGATAAAATGCATAGCCAAGTACGTTACATAAAGGAAGCCTAGTAAGTGAAGTTCTATACACGATTTTAATTATGTAAATGTGGAAATGGCCTATTATTCTTTATTCCAGTTCTTGCAATTTGTATTAAAATTAAAGAATAGATGTGACGTTAAATTCTCTATGCAATTAACGTCTTGGAATGCGATGTAGATAAATTTTGTAACAAGAGTCAACGACAACTTTCAGAGCCTCTAGAAACCTTTTCCTGAATTCTCACTTTATTTCACATCAGATTAAATAGTAATATCAAAAATAAATAATGCTGTATATAAATAAAAAGTAATGCATCAAATTTAAATTAATAATAATTATTGAATAGGATGATTCGCACAAAAATTGATGTTCAGGTAAAACACTGACTCACGGAATTAAAAGGAACAAATAAAGAGATGAAAAGTTGTACCTGAAACTAGTTCGAAAGAATTGAGTAGTAGAAAATAAAATCACCAGTCATATTGGAGTATTTCTAAAAACTATAAATAGTTACATTTCGTATACTATTGAAAAAAAAACATTCCGTCTATATTTATTGATAATGTATTCATGTTTATGTAATCCTATTCTGAGTTGAACGACTAGTTCGACCAACAGAGATCATAACGCGGGAGCAATTAATTCTATGAAGCCCATGACAACGGTCTATTAAGCCAAGCTTAGCCTTTCCAAATTATATATATATTTATTAAGGATACGTACAGTTCTAAAAATAGTTTTGATGTTATAAATTTTCAAAAGTCTATTAATATTATTTGATACACATCGGCCCAGCCTAACCATCCAAATGTAGGGTTTTGCGACCATTTTTAATTAAAAACTTGACAACAACATATAACGTCTGCAAGTAGTATAACTAGGGGAGTTCTGGAACACTACTACGTAGTTCCAGCTGTCGGTAACTTTTTTGTCTACAATATATATCTCTACCACGAATCCATGTCCGTGTTCTACCGACCGAATGAGCTACCAGCTTTTTTCGTTAGATGGCGCGACCGGTTAGGTTAAAGCTTTTTTTGGTTAGTTGGCGCTTGTGTGGATGTCGCACGGGGGATTACTTAAAGTCCTCGACATTTCTAGAAAGGTAGTTGGTTACAGTGATCTAGGGGGAGGTTTCTCGAAGCTTCTAAAAAGTTCGGCCTAATAGTACAATATATTCAATCCTTAATATAAAACCTCTAAACGATATTGTCGATTTCGATTGTCACAATATTTTATTTCTATTACTACATGCGTGTGACACGAGGAACCCGTGAGTTAGACAGTAATGGACTTTACACGTGTTTTCTTGAAGCTAATGATCCCAACGAATCTGCCTTGATCTGCGTTTTCTTGGATTTTAGTGACGTTCATTGGCTACGGTGCGCGTCTGTACTTGATTTTTAAATACGCACGCCAACTAGAGTCAATGAGCGCCGCTTAATTCAAGCATGCGCAAGTATCTTTGGATCACTGTACTTTTCTGCTTCGAAGTGAGGTTAGAATAACGTGAGTATATTTTTAATTACAAGTTGATGTTTGATTTATTTAATGTTAATTATCCGTATACCTACAAAACTCTATAAAATATAATTTTTTACTATGAAAAGTTACGAAAATGTACTTCAAATACTTTACGCTAGTTAAGCTTTTTCTCATTTTTTCCATTATCGCAAAAAGTTGCTACCGCATTTTATATCAGCAATGCCATTTGATAACAAATTCCATGCTTCACAGGAATACAAATGTATCGGGTCTTTATATCTCCCGTCAATTTTGCTAAATACTCAATATTTTTTTTTTAAGCACACTTTTGAAAACCTTCAGCAACAGATAAATAATATGGGGATCTACGGGCACGTTAATTATCATCTAATAGTTGGCAAGGAATTAGTTTTTCACCAACTTAAAAGAAAATTACAACAAAATAGTTAAATTCCCAATCAAAAAATGAAATTTTCTACAGATTATTCAAAATTTTAACGAAAATAGGCGAATTTGACACCAAATAGTAAAAGTCTTAACAAAGAAGATGAATTTTCAATCACAAAGATTAATTTTCTACTAAAAAACATCTTTTTTAACAAATAATAGAATGTTCAATTCATGAACAGACCTAGCTTACAGTTTGGCCTCAAGCTGTGACAGTTTTTATAAATTTTTGGTAAGGCTCTTTTTATATATTTTCTGAGGTCAACATTAAAACAATTATGACTCAAATAGAATAAATACAATTTATAATAATAATTTGACCAATTTATCTTAGTGACTTATACGAAGTCTACGAGATAAGCGGGTTTACGTATCTTGCGTTTCGAACGTATTTTGTTTTCGGTGACATGTTTATTAACGTAAATGTCTTCGTTGACATTATTGTCTAGTTTATCCTCGGTAATGTACGAATTTACAACCTTTTGTGAGTCATCTCCTACATCAGAGCTTAAATTCTCGGTTTCTTCCATCATACTTTCACACTCAACTTTAGTCGATCCTCTCTAAATCTTAAGTTGACTTACATGAACTGTTACGGGGTATTTTACTTTACGTAGCTTTACAATTGGTTCTATCTCGTAAATGTCTCCTGGAACTTTTCGCGTGACTGCAAATGGACCTCTATATCTCGAATGAAGTCTCGTACTTTCACCAGTAACAGTCGAATTTACCCTAATATAGACTATGTCTCCTGTCCTGAATTCCACCCCAATGTGACGATGTTTATCATATCTTTTTTCATACTCGTTTTGACTTTTCAATTTCTCGTCAAATTTCTTGGCGAACTTCTCTCGGATCTCGATAAGTTTCACAGCTTTCGGTAATCTCTCTTGTTATCCCTGCTCCAAAACGCGGCAGGTATCTGTATAAAGCTTCAAATTAAGGTTTTCCCGTACTTTTGTTAATAGACGAATTTATATCCCTCGCGATTTGCTTCAGAGTGGTATCTCATCCGCAATCATTCTCCTCACAGGCCCCAGCTCGTAAGGGTGCTAACATAGTTTGATTGACGCGTTCCACCTGCCCGTTGGCTTGGGAGTGTCTACTTGAATTCAAGGTTAACTCTATACCGTGTTTATTACAAAATTCGCGGAATTCTTCTGAGGTAAAGCATGTCCCTCGGTCAAAGATAAATCGGTTTGGGGCTCCGTATAATTCAATGTGGTTGGTAACTCTTTAGATTGCTACTGCCGTTTCAGTAGTTTTAGTTGCCTCGAGAACCACTTACTACGTTAGATTATCTACTTTTTACTGATCATGTATGCCAAACATCTCGCTATGTGTTCTTTAACGTAACTGCGAACATTCGGGAAGTAGTAATATTGTTGCATCTTTGCGATCACTTTGTCAATACCGAAATGACGCGCTAAATCGTGATACCGAATAACTAGCGCTTTCCTCATGGCGGCAGGTACAACGAAAAGCGCAACTTCTTTATCATCCCGTTTAACTATTCGGTATAATAGGCCTTGTATTAACTGGTATTCTCGTATCGTTGCCGATTCATCTCTCGATCTGCCTTTGCTTGGTTTTTCTAAAATATCAATTATGCGCTTTAATTTATCATCTGTTCTTTGATGCAGAAGAATTTCATCCTCGCTGGTTATCGCTGAGCATTTCTGAATCGGTTTTAGGTCATGGTTGTGAGGTAAAGGAGCTCGGGAGAAAGCATCTACATGCCTCATTTGTTCTCCTTTTCTATGTCTGATAATAAAACGGTACTCACTTAAACTGTTTGTCCAACGCGACACTTGTGGATTATTGGTTTTAGTCGCATTTAGATACACTAAAGCTTGGCAGTCTGTTACTATGACGAATTCACGAGGAATTAAAAACGGCCGTAGTCTTCCGCACGCCCAGACTATCGCCATCAGTTCCAACTTAGAGGAATGGTATCGCTTTTCGACCTCGGAAGTTCTGCGGCTAATAGCATAAACTAATCTTAAATCAGTCTGTTCCTTTCCATGAAGGGGATTGTAGATCGTACACAAATAGGATGGGTTGTGTCGTTAGACATCGTTTCAGTTCATGAAAGGCGTCTTCTTTTTCCTTAGACCACAAGAAGCCCACATCTTTTTGCGTTAGATTGGATAATGGTGCGGCTATCTTAGAGAAGTGTGGCACAAAATGGCGGAAGAAACTCGTAAGTCCTAGAAATCGAAGTACAGCGTGTACATCGCAAGGTGTCTCGAATTTTTCTATTGCTTATACTTTATTTTCTCCCGGCTCTATTTCTTTCGCGCTAATCCGGTAACCTAAACAGTCAACTTTATTGAGCCTGAACTGACATTTTTTTATATTTAAAGTTATATTAGCCTTTTCCAACGCTTCAAGAGCCAACTTGAGCCTGACCATTAGGTCTACCCAATTTTCGCCAAAAATCAAGATGTCTTCTAAATAGAAGAGTAAGATTCGATTACGCAGTTTTCCTAAGGCCACTTCCATTAATTTCGAGAAATAGAATATGGCATTCATCAACCCAAATGTAGCTTGCGTAAATTCACCCGTACCGTCCAAAATGATAAAAGCCGTCTTTTGACGTGCCTCGGCTTCCAGCGGTATCTGTAGATACCCATTGGCGAGGTCCGTGGTTATGAACATCTTGGCCACGGCCATGACCTTGAGATACTTATCGAGATTTGGCAAAGGATACTGTATCCTTTGAGTTTGACTATTTGAACCACGACAGCCAATGACTAAACGTGCTGCTCCATTTTTCTTCGAATTATTAAAACAGGACTTGCATAGGGCGACGTGGTGTCAGTAGCAATTCCGGTGCTCTTCCACTCGTCCACGATTTCTCGGCTGGTTTCTCGTTCGGCGAGTGTTGCTCGATACGGTTTTGTACATGCGGGTACGGAACCGGGTTTCTCGACAATATTCATTTCTACCAAGTCAGTACGACCTAGTTCCCGTATGTTCTTTGCTACACAATGTCGATATTTATTTAACAAATTAACCAATGTCTCGCATTGTGATTCAGTAATGCCCTTTTCTGTGAGGACTTCCTCTGTTTTGATTTGTTTTGCCCGGGGACACAATTTAGGCGCAGACGCGATACTGAGAATCTTTTCTGCAATTTTAGATCCTTCGCGCAAGTTCGTAGAACTGTCACTCAGGTTTACTCAGGTTTATAATCCCCAGTGTTGCCTCATGCTCACTCGCGGTTACTTGAATAAAATTTTTTGTCAAAGGTTGTAAGGTCTCGTCTCTTAATGTAGTAAGTCTCGTTAACTCGGGTCACTCGATTTCGATTTTTGCTAAATCGACCTCGGCTGGATTTCGGAAAATTAATTGATCATCAATTTTTATATACGCAATGTGTGGTAATTCAGTGTGCTTGTGTCCAATAATAACCTCCCAAACTTAAACGCTATCAGGAACTACTCGAATAGAAATTTTTTGTCCTAGTACGCCATCTACTTCGATATCGCCTCGAATTATTTCTACGGATTTTACAGCACTCGATACTCGCTCCAGATCGAACCCTTTGCTTAATACCGGTGTAGCTTTCATCGTGCATACCAGGCTGGCTGCGTATATCAATGCCTCAATTGTTTTTCCATTTATTTTAATTGTTTTTATATATTTTAACGACTTTACGCTTGAGACATCAAGCGTGTTTACACTCGCGAGTGCTAATGGACGTGCTTAAGTACAGTTACGCGTTCCATGTCCTGTTACTTTACAGTTAGTACCGTATGGTTCTCGCTTAGGCTCAGAACATTCTCGACCAAAATGTCCCTCCTTTTGGCAGTTATAACATCTAACTTTCTTTAATGTTCCACGTTTATTTTCAGAATCCGCGTTAGAACCCTCGATTTTTTGTTTTTGAAATTTTGGTTTAACTGAATTATTATCCGTTTTTTTATTACTCCTAGATTCGGAACGAATATTATTATTCTTATAAAAATTCTTTATGTTCTGGTACAACCGACCGAGATCCGCAAAAAGTTCATCTTCGTTATTGTGAATCGCTCCGGATGCAATTAGCATAATATCTCGTGATCTCAAATCCGGATAATATTTACTCTTTCATTTGGGTGAAAGTTAGCGAATGACTCTTACATAACCTTAACTTCTCATGGAAGTATGACGTAATCGATTCATTCGAATTTTGTACGCGATTTTGCATTTTTGTAAAAGTCTCGGGTAAATCAGTTTTTCTCAAAAAGTTTTGCTAACAGCTTCCCTCAATAATTGCCAACTCGCTAGATCTCTTTGTTGACCTATGAACCAGGCCCGCGCGGCGCCTTGTAAATAACACTTAACAGTTTGAATTAAGAAGGAGTCTGGCCAATGATTGACTAGCGCTGCCGCCTCAACTTGCTCAAGCCAAAGTTTTGCTTCGAGTGGACCTTTTTCGCCATAGAAATTGTCAATTGTTTTTGAAAAGTGTGGCATTACGTGAAAATCGCGTTGAGTTACCTGGTTTTGGGCAAGTTGTTGCGTCAGTGTCAAATTTTGTTGTATTATCAAATTCATTTGAGCTAACATTTGCTCATTCGCCGTATAACTCCCCATTGCTGGTGAGCCCTGCGCTGAAGCTTGTTGGCCTTGGTTAAATGGAAAATAAACCGGTGGAGGAAAACTTGTGGGAATTTGGGTCGGGTGCAATCCCTGTAAATTTTGATTTACAGCCACCGAATTCGGCGATGCTTGGTGTACATTTAAAACTTGTCGTTTTTCGCCTAGTGGCGTATTCAGAAAAGACGCGGCGCTTCCAACAGGAACGTAGTTTCCGGAATGCAAGGTATTTTTCATTACAGGCAGATGATTGGAATTGGTAATGGTTTCATTTACAGATAAGCCACGTTGGCTGCCGCTCACATCGAAACGCGAATTATCAAAAATATTCATTTGTGAAGTCTCGCTTACGGTTCCAATGTCATTGAAACTTACTTGCGCAGACTTGTTACCTCGATGTCGAGTTCAGCGTCCTCGCAGACCTCCTCTTTGTTCTTGATTGTAGAGATTTGGTTGAAAGCGTTCGAATTAATCTGTAGGATCCTTCGCAGGCGTCCGCTCGTTTTGCAGCATGGTGGATTTTCTTCTCGTGTAGAATAATGAAAATGGCGTCTTCACGCCAGCGGTTTAAATTAGGACCTCGTAGAAATTGCACAAGGGTTAGAAGTTTTCTGGAAAACAAAAAAAGGAATGTGCAACTTAATAGTTTTGTTCGTAATCACAAAGATACATTTTCGACCAAGAAGACTAATTTCCTACCAAAATCACGAGTTTTCATCGAAATACGTGCATTTTCAAACAGATGGTTGAATTTTCAACTGAAAAAGATCAATGTTTAATTTCAAATATCAATTCTCTACAAAAAATGGTATAATCCAATTTTATCTTACATAAATTAATTTTTGATAAACTATGAAGGAATTTTTAAAAAAATAATTAAACCCTCTATGAAGACAATAAAAAATTTCAACTGCAAAGATTAATTTGCTATCTAAAAAAGACGGTTTAAAAGGAAATTAAATTTTTAACCAAAAAAAAAACATTTTTTTAAATATCATTTTTCTATCAAAAATGTTATATTTAAATTTTAACTTAAACAAATTAATTTTCCACAAAACAAGGAATTTTAAAAAAAAATAATAGAATCTTTTAAAAAGATTTGGAATTTCAATTAAGAAGCTTATTTTTCTACCAAAAATAAAGAATTTTCCAAAAAATTCTGAATTTTCAAATACTGTATCAAAACAGATGAATTTGTTTCTAAATAGTTCAATCTTTAACGAAAAAAGATCGATTTTAAACCAAAAGGATTAATTTTCTACCAAAACAGAAAAATAAAAAAAAAAAGAATTAAATTCTTAAATAACTTAGTCGGTTATGAAAAATATTAATTTTCAACCAAAAATATTACTTTTCTTACAAGATGAAACTGGTGCTGCAAAAAAATGTGTTAATAGCATTATAAATTGAAAATAAAAAATGAGATACGCGACAAAAATAAAAAAGCTGATTTTATATTAGTGAAGTAGCAAAATTGTTTGTTTTTTATCAGGAAAATTTTAAGAGGGATAAAGTTCTATTCAGACAACTTTGCACATTTTAAAACGAAAGGTTAAAACATCTACAACTGTAATTAGGCAGTTGCGAATTATCTTCTGTTAAAGCTCCTTTGTTGAGGACTCAATTATTTTGCTTAAAATTTGTCTTTGTAATTTTTTTGGTTGAAGATTCATTATTTTAGTTTGAAATTTTCTTGAAATGCATTTTTTGCTTCAATTCAACTGTTATTCTTTTAAAATAATCATATTTTTTAATTTTTGCTTGAAAATTTATCTACTTATTTAAAAGTTTAAATATTTTTCCAAAATGCTGTTTTTGGATGGAAATGTAACTATTTGTTTAGAGACTAAAATATATTTTAAACTAAGTGCAATTATTCCTTGAAGTAGCCTCAAATCTTCTGGAATAATTTTTGAAAATTTTGGATATATTCAGTGATTTTTTCAAAGATTTCAAAATATACTATTGAACCTAATTTTAAAAAATAAAGAATCACCTTAAATTTGGCCAGGAATGTTTTAAAATTTTATTGCTACTTTAAAACCTTTCAAAACCTTTAAAAACTTAATAATCTTATGCATGGTAATAATCTTGATAAATCAAAATTTTTATTAAAGTTTTTTAAAAATCTGTACTGTTCTTAAAGTTTGATCTTTTTTAGTTGAAAATTCAACTATACGATTGGCAATGAAATTTTTTGTGAAAAATTTGTTTGTTATTAGTCTTTTTATAAGACTGCAAAATTTAATTATTTTGTTAAAAATTCTTATATTATTGCACAAAGAAATGCAATCATATGAGGGAAGATTATTTCTTTTCGCTTCAAAGTTCAGATATTAAGTTGTGAATGATACTGTTTCTTTGACAATTCGTTCGTTCGGATCACAAATTTATCTTTTAGGTATAAAAGTTTATGGTTAAAAATGCAATTGTTTTCGCTTGGATTTTTTCTTTTGATTTTAACTTCATGTTTATTATAATAAATTATGAAAACTTAAAATAGATTTGTTTTAAATCAAAATAATGAATTTATTAAATTTTTGCTATGAGTATCCACAAAAAATTGGAAAATTATAGCAATTAAGGCCATGTGATGAGTGAGTCACGTGACCAGATTCCTACCTTATCGCCACTTTTTTATTTCCCAACTTATTATCACAGGAAACGCCACATTAATTGGAAAATTTGGGATACTAAACAAGAAGCACTAAGAATGGTGGGTCTGGTCCTAAATTTGTATAATTATGAAAAAAGTTTTTTGTTGTAAATAATTTTTTTTTTGCTATTTTCATAATTAGAAAAATTTAGGAACAGACCCACCTTTCGTAGTGCTTCTTATCTATTATCCCAAATTTTCAACTCGATGTGGCGCTTCATCTGAAAATAAGTTGGGAAATAAAAAAATTGAGGGTAAGGTAGAAATCTGGTCACGTGACCCACTCGTCACATGGCCTTAACTGTGAATTACTGGGGAAATAAGTTTATAATAACTATTCAAACAATTTAGCTGTTGAGGGTATTTTATAACTAGATTAAGGTTATCGGTTATTCACAAAATACGTGATACGTTTAGAGGAGCGTGGTGGTCTGCCCAAGTGCCATTCTCCAGGTTAAGACCAATGGAGAAAGTATCATACAGGGAAGGGGGGGGGTTCAGAAGTTCCTAAAAAATTTATCACGTATTTTGTGAATGGCCCCTTGTTGACAGGCTATTAATGACTGAATCGCGCTGAATTTAAACGGGTTGGACTACTACCCATAACAATGAAGTTGTTAGATTCTACGGTATATGACAGACTAGGCCATGAACCAAGAAGAGGAGGCTTCCGAACGCATGCGCAGTGGATGAGATTTCCGCTTGTACAAAAGTTCTGGAAAACATAGGATCAAATTTGACAATAAATTAAAAATTTTGAAGAATAAAATGAGGAAGAAGATAACATAAAATATAAACATATAAAAACGGTATGATCGGTTGAAGATGATTATTTCTCTACTTTTTTTACTTTTTTGGTAGAAAATTCATCTTTCTTAGTTGAAAATTTATGTAGTTTGTTAAAAAATCATCATTTTATGTAAAAAAAGATAATCTTTCCCATGGTTAGGAACACACCTATATGGTTTAAAGTGATTTTTCTATTGAAGATTTATAATTTTAATTGAAATTTTAGTTTCTTGGTTGAATGGTAACAAAAAAATTGTTAAAAAACGTATTTTTTTTAAATGCGTCTTTTGTAGTCAAATAAGTTTTGTTCCAGACGTTTTTTCTTATTTCTTTATAGTCGTATATCAGCCATATATATTTAAAGGGGCACACTGCAAATGGGCGTAAGTGCCAAATCTTGAATTTTACAGGAGACCCAAAAACATGTCTAACTTTTAAAAAAGTTTTAAAAAACTATAAAGTACTTTTCCGCTATTGGTTAACTTTATCAACCCATAAAAAGAGCACTTTAAAAAGATAACCATGTGCTATAAAGCCCTAGTCAAAGATCAACAAGCACCATGAAGCTTTAATTTTGTCACATATATTTTATATTTAAGAGAAAAACAAGAAAGTGCTTGTAAACTATTGGTAAACTCTATTGAATCGGAAAAGGCGCGATTGAAAAAATATAAACATGTGCGAGAAAACCCTTGTCCGATATCGCCGCGCACCAGAAAACTTCAATTTAAAAACACAAAAATTAACTTTTGCAGCAATTATTTCTTTCCAAGAATTCCTAAGTTTTCACAAGCAAACTTTAAAAAACAGTATCGACATGTTCTCGGAGAATCAATGATGCTGCGCTGAAACCACAATATGAATATTTTTGTCCTAGATCTACTTTCAGATCGAACTGGACCAAATCGCGAAAGTCGGATCTCGACGGTGCGCCACCACGCTGCGTGAAACCGAACTAGCAACTGTCTCACTTCGTAGTGGCTCATCTCACTCTACAAATCTTTGCGTTCAGTCTTCTGACACGAGTAGCGCACCGCCTTACAGATAAGACGATTGACGGAGGCGCCACTCTGAAATGCATTTGTTACTCTGAGCTCAAGGTAGGAGCATGGCCGTAAAAGAATTGATCCAGAGGGAAATTTTCGATTAACTACAATATTATAATACCATAAGAGGAAGCAGTTTAAAGGGAAACAAATTTTTTCTGTTTTTTTTTTTTAGTGGAAAAAAGGGGAAAAGTTTTGTTTCACATTGCAATGGAAACATTTTATAGTGGTTTTCCAAATTTAGGCGTCAGATTCCTAATTTTGTTATCGGAAATATTCACATTAAATTGATTATTGAACGTTAAAAAGGATTTAAAAATTGATTTTAATCTCAATTAAATTTCTTAAATTTTAATATACTGTTGATCATCTAATCATAATTATATTTAATTAGTTTTTTTATAGCTGAATTGTTGACTACCAATCGCATCTTTAATATAATTTGTTGAATAAGACGTGCGATGCAAATAATAAAATTAATAAAAATATCTACGGAGGCCTTATCAATATAAGGAAATTGGTTAATTTACCACTCTATTTTTTATTATTTGCTTAGCACAAAACAAAATGTTCCAGAAAGAAATTAAATACGCATTGTTCCTTTTCTTCAGTTGAAGATAAATGTAGATTCAAAGGAGTATTGCGAAACTTTTATCGTTTATCTTCTGACAGCCAAATAAATTACATGTTTTCTTAGCTTTCTAATATGCTCCATTACGGAATTTTCGGTGAAACTCTTTTATTATACAAATACAATCCAGTTTATCTTAAACAATTTAAATGAACTAGTATTTTTCGAATTTATGGCAACAATAATTTTTAAGAGAAAATAAATTTTTTAATAATTACTGACTTTTTAGGTATTTTTATTTTTTATTTTAGTGTTCTATGAATATAATTTTCCTTGGATTTTTGGAAAAATTAC
The DNA here is from genome assembly GCF_010883055.1 of Belonocnema kinseyi. Lineage (NCBI taxonomy): Eukaryota > Metazoa > Arthropoda > Insecta > Hymenoptera > Cynipidae > Belonocnema > Belonocnema kinseyi. The sequence goes on along the minus strand of NC_046664.1, from coordinate 3,796,965 downwards.
AAAATATTATTAAAAATTTCAGTTATGTCAGACTAAAAATTCAACAGAAGAAATTCAACCAAACAGTGGAATTTTTAAGCAAAAAAAAATGAACTCTTAACAAACCAAAAAATCATTAAGTATTTTCTAAACGAAAAGAATCTTACAAAACAATGGTTTTATTTTTTAACTTGAAAATATATATTATCTACAAAAACGGCGAATTTTAACATAAAATGTTTAACTAAATAATCATTGTTTAACAAAACAGTTAAGCCTCCAAGCAAGAAGTTAGATTTTCAACTAAAAAAGATGAATTATCAAAGATTTTTTAACTAAAATCCTAAACCAGAAAAAAAAACTTTAAAAAAATAGTTCAACTTCTAAATTTTCAGAAAAAATATGAATTTTTTAAAGGAAAATGTAATAATTGTTATTCAAGTTCTTACAGATTTTCATTTTGAATTTTCAACAGCATATTTAAATATTTGAGACAAACAATCCACAATTTAAAGAAAGTCAAGAAAAGAAAAACATTGATTTTTGAAAGTCCTACAAGACTATCATAACAACTTTTTAAATTAAAAAAATCAGAACTTCTAATTTTGATCGAATAAAAGTATTAAAAATTCAAAAATACTAATTTGTGATCAGATTTTTCAAGCTACGAAAAAAAGAGTAAAGAAAAATAAGAATGAGCAATTTGTGGACAAGCGATAAAAAGTACGAAAATAAATTTATAATCAAAAGCTGTTCACCCAAAATAAAGATAAAATTTTTTTCTAATTGCTTACATTCCCATAATTTGTGATTAATTAAATATTATAATTGTCAAAAATTTGACACCACATCAAATTTCGAATCACATGACAGAAGATACAAAAAAAAAGTCTAACAGAGAAATTATAGCTATTATTTATCAAATGTCTCAGAGTTTTGAGAAAATTAATCTTTAACTATACACATTTAATAACGTGCAAAAATCAGAATATGAAATCGCATAATACTTGGATCTAAAAGAGATGTTTTCAATAAAGCTATATTAAAGCTTCCCAAGCGCGAAAAAGAAATACCCGAGCGCGAAGCAACTTTTGCTATAACACTTCTTCTAATTCACTGGATGACTTGGAGGCTCACGGTTAAGATGCTGTATTCTAAAATAATATAAGATCGGGCGAAGGCGGCCTACTGGAACTTCCTCCATTTCATATTTTGTTAATTTTGTAACCGTGCCGCTTCGCATGTTTATTTTTACCCGTCCTCTGACGCCAGAGCGAGAATTGTACGTATATATTCCTGCAAGATAATTACTGCTCTCAAATATTGCAAACACGTCGCCAGAAACTGTTGTTAAAACAATTAGTTCTTGGTTCGGTATAGGTCCATAGTGATTCCTTTTTTCGAGATATAAAATTAATTTTTCCGGAGGAAAAGTGTATCTTTGTAGTTCGAATATCTGGTGTGAATTCTTTTTAGGAATCAGACGAAGCAACTGAAGCTGGCCAAGTTCATATCCAGATCCGTCATAAGAAGGAAGTTTGGTAGGTAGAGTTATGTGCCTTGAAAAAAAAATGGAATTGAAAAACTACAAAATTAACTAAAATATTTGATTGAACAATAACTCGTTTTTTCAAAGTAACTTACCTGTGACAGCGATGCACATGCTCTACTCTGTAGCCATATAAAAGTTGGCGATGGGAACCTACTGGAGTTTCCTTGATTTCATCTGCGGTCATTGGTGTGATTTTGCCATTTTTCATGTTGATTTTTATCCGTACTTTAGATTGAAGCATATTATCGTATGAATATATTCCAGCAAGAGTATCAGGACTGTTCAATATTGCAAAGCCGTCCCGATCAAATGTTGATAATACAATTTGTTCTTGGGTTGGTATATGCCTATACTTATTCGAGCCTTCGAGCATTTTAATCGTTTCATCTGCAGGAAAAGTGAATCTTCGAAGTTCAAATTGCCTCTGTGAATTTTTATAGGAAATAAGTCGAATAAATTCAAGTTGATCAAATTCATAGCCAAATATGTTAGAAAAAGGAGGCCTATCAGTTGAAGTTCTACACACCGCTGGAGGAGACCAGGACCGTAAACGAAGAGGTGGTTCGGCATGAGAAGAAAACTCGATCGATGAATGAGGTCTAGCAGGTGAATGTTGTTTGTCAGAAGCAGAAGAAGATAGGTCGCCACGAGGAACACCAAGAATAGGGGCACCATTAGGCAAGCATTCAAACTGTGAACTTATATCTACAAGAAAAAATGGCGATTGAATCTTTTTGAAGAGAACAAATATTTGCACCGGTGATAATAATCTGCAAATTATTAGTGCGTGTCGCCAAAAATATGAATGTGCATAATCAATTTAAATGATGTAAATATAGATATGTATCACACACTGAAACTCTTTAAACTTACACAAAACGTTTTATTAGTTATAAAACCAAAAATTATTATTTAGATTGACTCAACGAAAATTTCAATCATCGGGTATTCTTCTTCGTTCCAGTTCGTTTAAATTGTATTTGAATTAAAGAATAGAATTTCAGTTAAAGTCTTTATCTAATTAATGTTTGGGTATATGATATACAGTCTGTCAAGTTAAAGCGTGGGTGGCTTTACTCGCAGTCGGTAAGGTGTATCGACATGATTTTGGTGTCAAAATATTAAGAAGAGCTCCC
>NC_046664.1:3791855-3794198 GCF_010883055.1 Belonocnema kinseyi | reverse complement strand
GAGGGAGCTCTTCTTAATATTTTGACACCAAAATCATGTCGATACACCTTACCGACTGCGAGTAAAGCCACCCACGCTTTAACTTGACAGACTGTAGATGTACGTGGTGACAAGATTCAACGACAACTTTAGAGCCTCCAGGAAACTTCAGATTAAATAATGATATGAAAAATACATAATGTGGTATAAATAAAAATAAAGAAACGAAAAATTTGACCTAAGACTAATATAAATGCATTTAATTAAAACCAATAAAAATTATCCATCATCTCACAATTTTTATAAAATAAAAAACACTATTTTTCGTGGGTCAGATCTAAGTGTTTTGAAATTTTGCTGTTGATGTCAAGCATGTCATTGTCTTAGAAAAGTTGAAGCTGTGGGGATTCAACTTTGTGAAACTAGGTTTCTAGTTATGAGCATGATTCAAATTAACAGGGTTGGGATTCCGATGCCCTCTAATCTAGTTTATCGGATCTCTCCTCCCAAAGCATGAATGTTTATAATGTTCAATATATTTTTAAGGCTTTACTTATTGCCAAAAAAAGGTTTAATGCTCGAGATATAAATATAAATTTGCGTATAGAAAATTTGATTGAATCGCATCGCGCACAATTAAGGCTACCTGGCGAATCTGAGGATGCTTTTATTACTCGTATAGAAAAACATGAATTCGTATTAAGGTACGAATTATTCAAGATAAATAGTTATATTCGGAGCAAACGCAAATATCTTTAGCATGCGCAGTAGTGAAAGTGTATTTTTAAGTTGACACATGGCCTTACATAACCTAAAAATACACTGGAATAACTACTGCGCATACCAGAGATATCCGCGTTCTGACACTGACTGGGGCTGGGGGATAAGCTATCTTTCTCACACAGCAATGTGATTGGTCTTTTCAACTTCGTTCCGTGAGTAGCTCTTCACTTGCGCATACATGTAAACTATCTAACCTACATTTAGAGGAGAAAAGTAAACACCCAATCAGATTGCTGTGCGAGAAAAATAACTCATCCTGAAAACTCATAGTCTGTCCCTCTCACTTTGCCAATAACTCTGCCATTGTCTGTTTGCCTCCAGAACAAAATCAAAAATCAATCAAATCAAATCAATCAAAAATTGAATAGTTCAATTTCCAGTTAAAAACGATTAATTTTTAATCAATCCTAGAATAGTTACATTTTCAGATGAAAAAAAAAAATTTTTAATCGAAAAAATAAATTTTCAATAAAGTTGTTAAATTCTCAACCAATAACAAGAATTTTCGACCAAGAAAATTAATGATGAACTTTCACTTACAGTAGAAGTACTTAGTAACAAAATTAATTTATTCTTATTAAGGATTCATAATTATAGTTGAAAATTCAACTATTTGCCTTCAAATTAATTTCTTCGTTAAAAATTTTACTTTTTTGTTAAAATTGCATCTTTGGGCGTTAATGTCAACAATTTGATAGAAAGTTAAACTATTTGGTCGACAATTAAAATTTTTGTTGAAAAATCATATTTCTCGGTTACAAATTCAGCTTTTTTGTAGATGATACTCTTTTTGACGTTAAAATTAAATAATTTTGTTAAAAGTTCATATATTTTGTTGGAAATTGACCTTGTTCGGTTGAAATATGAACTGTACATCTTTTTAGGCTTAAAAGTCGATTATTTCACTAAGAGTTGAATTACTTTGTAAAAAATACTGTTATTTTCAACAAGGTTTTATAATTATGGTTAAAAATTTAACTATTTGGTTGAAAGTTTAACTCTTTGATTGAAAATTCATATTTTTCGCTGAAAAAAATCAACTTTTTGTAGACAATTCGTTTTATTGACTTTAAAATTAAATAATTTCGTTGAAAATTCATGTATTTTGTTTGATATTTGTCTTTTTTTTTGTAGATCATTAATTTTCTTGGTCGAAAATTCCTGTTATTGGTTGAGAATTTAACAACTTTATTGAAAATTTATTTTTTCCATTAAAATTTTTTTTTTCATCTGAAAATGTAACTATTCTAGGATTGATTAAAAATTAATCGTTTTTATCTGGAAATTGAACTATTCAATTTTTGATTGAAACTTGATCCTGTACATTGTATTAGTTCAAACACCAATTATTTGATAGAAAATTAATTTAATTTTTTAAAAAGTAAGCTTTTGGGTTGAAAATTGATATATTTTGTTAATCAGATTTTTTCCTAAAATTTAAAAAACTGCAAAATAAAAAAATTTCCTTAAAATCTTCCAGATTCTTTTTTTTTTTTTTAATTTTTAAAATGTTTTCAAATACTCACTTAAAATTTATTTGTCAAAATAAAAAATCATTTTCAATGTTCTTAGCAATCACAA
>NC_046664.1:3762771-3791755 GCF_010883055.1 Belonocnema kinseyi | reverse complement strand
TTATACGTGAAGTAACGTAACCTCAAAATACACGCATTAAAGAGGCGCGCGAAGTATTCTGATCATGAGAATCGCCAGCCCAGCATCGAAATCTGAAAATATTAAAATCCCAATCTCTTCATTTTATTTCAAAGCAGATAGAGATATAAATAGAACCGCGGAAGTGTTCCAACCGGCAATCGTGCACCTTCGAGTTTTCAAAATCAGAAGAGGAGAAATGGGTTGCGCGCGCAACCCAGGCATTTATATCGTCTCCTACCATATTCACACGGACATAGACGTGTCATAGTATTGGACCACGTCTCGTTTCAGATCTGGGATCACTGATCTACGGTAAACAGGGTTGGACGGACTAAGATGCTTTTAAGCCGGGGCGGGTGAAAGAACAAATTTTTTGCCTAATTATGGACCAATTTTGGGCCGAACATAGGAAGAGCTGTGGCAGATTGGTCAGTGCGACCGCAAGAATGCGGTTGCAACCATAAAATTTAATAGAATAGTAAATATTAAATGTGCTTATCGATTCAAAATTTGTAAAATACAATAAATTGAATTAGACAGGATAGAAAGCAGAATACGACGTACAAAATCCACAATAGCAAAGAGCTAAATTTTTTTTAAAATCAGAGACATATTATAGTAATATATTCACCAATAGATTTAAGGATGATCAATACGGTAAATGCCAGAGTATAAACGACCCTCATTTTTTGCAATTAAAAGTAGAACTGATTGTAAGCTAATAAAGAGAATTTTCCTATAAATGTATCTGATTAATATTCTTGTCTTTTATTAGACTATATATCATATATGGTATCTTGATTACCTCAAAAAAGGCTAGTTCAGGAATAATAAAGACAGTAATTTATACGAATATTTGATTTTCATCGCCTTTCATTTTTTTCTTATCGCGCAAGTAATAAGATTTAAGTAAATACGGTAAAGTTTCACAAATTATAACGACCGTGAAACGTACTCGAATAATTATTATAAGGCTAAATTGGTCCCCATCTCTACCGCCTGTCGGAAAGTTATTATTTTTAAGTGAAGCTTATTGGCTACTACGTTCTGGTATTGATGAGGGCGCTGTAAACAACGTTTGAACTGCGTCTGCGCCAAACAGCGCGGGTCTGTTTTAAATCAATAAATACTATCGCAATTATACAGATAAATACAACCACAACTCTGAATGTAGTAACTGCGGTGTAGTAATTCCTATAACTGCTGGCCCGCGCAGTTTTTCAGCTCAAGGGCAAGATCCGGTTGCGAAACTTGTTTCGAAATTCTTTGGAAGGACAGCAGTACTTATTTGAGTCTATTGCGCAATATGATGCATTACAATTGAAAAACGGTTCAGTCGGTCCAATGTTTAGAGGCTGCCCATTTAGTAACAAGGCTATCTGCATGCAACACGTGACAGTCTGGTTGAGCAGCGAGCCGGGTGTAGTTACGTTCTTAGAATCTTTCATAGGCGGCAATATAAATCAACCTTCAGTAACTTCATATTATAGGGTTTAATTTGAAAATGCTTGATATAAAATGGATACTTACTGTTTTTAGTGGTTAGACAATTTTGAATAAATAGCGTTTAAATATAACCAATTTTGATTGCCTAATTCGAGACCATTTTTAGTTGTTTCAAATAGAATAAAATTCTAAACTATCTATTGTACATGTGAGTTTCTTAAATCTTAACAATATCTAATTGTTGAAAACAGGAAATCTTGATCATGATTTCTGCTTATAAATAAAAATGATTTTTGCATGAGGTTTTTATGATTTCTTTATTTAAAGGAATACTTTGTAGATTTAATTTTTAAAGTTATAAATTAAGAATAGTAAATAACGTGAAATTATGATCGTTACAGTACATTTGTAAATTAAAATTAAGTTAATACACATTTATATTAAACTTATTTACTATGTATACTAAAATTAATATATTTGTATATGAAAACTGAAATAATAGTGTATTAAAATCAAGTGATAGCGCATGCGTCGCACAACGCTGCCGGCCCTAGCATGTCAGCTGATGAATGCTTACCCTTACAGTGAGTTGACAGTCGCCAGTTTGTTTGAAAAGGTAAGTTAATTTAGTTAAATTAATTAATTTAGTTCGTCTTGCTTTCATTTTGATCCGCTTTTTGCCCTTAACTCATTTTTGGTCATTCCTTAGTTCCACGTCATATATAGATAACCTAAAAAAATATATATTTAAATTAGATAACTGATCAAAATTTTTTATGTTATCTATATTTTCTTTTATGCTATTACAGAAGTACGTACTTTAAAAACGACTCAAGTGTTCCCAAAAAAAAATATTGTGTTTTTTTATCGGGTTGAAATTTCGCTAAATCATAGTCCTAGTAGGCATATTTTCAATATTTTTGAGACCACTTTTTGAAATTCAAAAAATCTCTGTACGGTTATTCATAGTATTTAAAAATTTGAAAATCTATTCTTATGACTTTTGTCATAACCTCCAAAATTACCAGAGTTACTATACAAAATATGGCGAAATATGAGTACACAAAAATTGTGCATTTGAAAAAGATCTACAAATCTATTCATGACAAATAAATCATTTTTACATTCTCATCAGAGAAGCTATTAGAGTTGTGTAAAATTGAACCCCCCCCCTAGTTTTTGTCAAAAAAATAAATGTGAGCCCATTTTGGAAATTTTTGAAGTATCTTTTCTTCATGGCTCAAAAATTTTCTGCACAGTTGTGCATAGTACTAGTTTTTTTTATAAAAAAATATTAAAAATTCAAAAATTAAATTCGTTGGCACATGACACACGCTAAGCAAAATAAATAGATAACATTTTTACCGAAAGTAGAACAAAAAAAATTTAATTTATGGTTTTTTTTATAGTAGATCTGTGACCTTATACATGTTGCCTGATTTAAAATGTATGCCCCTATATTAATTGAGCAATAAAGTTTCTATTAATTTAATTTGTTTCAGAATAATAATGAAAATCAGTCCACAAACAGGTCGAAAAAGAGAAGCAAAAAGAAAAGCGAAAACCTTTAATTCTACGTTCATTAACTTCGCGAAACAGCTAAACAGATTCACAAACTTATTTGCATTCTATAGTCTAGGCACACACACATACACATATATATTTATTTATTTATTTAAAGTATATAAATTATTTTTAAAAATAATGTTTTTCAGTTGAAAATGCATCTATTTTGTTCAAAATTAGTCTTCATAAGTGAAGCTTTAATTTTCCCACTATGGTTGAAAATTGATCGTTTTCGTTAAAAATTCAACTGCTTGGTTTAAAATTAACATTTTTCTTTGAAAACTCTTATATTATTGAACAAGAAAATTTCATTAAATGGTGGGAAATCGTTTCTTTTTTGCTTGAAAGTTCATCTATTTGTTCGTGAATGTTAATGTTTTGTTGATAATGTATTTTTTCTATATTCAACTATTTAGGAGAAAAAATCAAGTTTCTTGTTAAAAAATAAACTTTTTCTGTTCAAAAACCCAACTATTTTGATGAAATCGTCTTTGATCCTCTTATCAGAAAATAATTTCTTCTATCTGCTTTCTATTCTCTCTCTATTTTTAACTTCATTGTCCTTATCCTTTCCCTATCTGCTATCTTCTCCTTTTTATTCCTAAGCTCTCCCAATTTCTCCTCTATCATTTTCTCTACCCTCTCCTAAATAACTTTCTTCTCGCCCTCCCCCCTAACACCTACTTCTACTTTTGACCTGGCCTACACCTTCTGAAGTCTCTTTTTCGCCCTTTCCTTTTACACTCTAATCTCTTCTTATGGCTTATCAACACTTCGAGGGCATCCTCCTCTTCCTTCCCATCCGTTTTTAGGGAGCAGGGCGACTTACGGTTACGCATGTTTTTTTAAAAAAAACTCTCGACCGCGCTTTTTTTGCACTCTCTTGGCTGCCTATCTTTCTGTTCAACAGATCCTGCCTCTCCACGACGCGCTTACTGCCGCAAATTTTTCCTTTATTTGATCCATTTATCCAAATCCAACTTGGCATCTAATCCGAAAATTAAGTTTTTATTCCCCAATTTACTTCTTACAACCATATTTACCTGCCAGTATTCTACCCTCACACTCCACTCACACCTTCTACAAAAACTCCCTAAAATCTTCTTACCGCCTGTCACCGCGCACGTTCTCTATTACCCCTAACAACATGCACAACATGTGTATGATGCTTTTTATAAAGTCAAACTTCTTCTAATTGATTGGATGACATGTGGGATTGTAGTTAATATGCTGCAATTCAAAATTATATAAGATCGGACGACGACGGTCTACTGGAACGTTCTCCATTTTATCTTTTGTTAATTGAGTAATTTTTCCGCTTTGCCTGTTTATTTTTACCCGTCCTCTGGCGCAAGTGCGAATATTATATGTATATATTCGAGCAAGACTACTCGTACTTTTCAATATTGCAAAGACTTCTCCAGCAAGTGTTGTTAATACAATTAGCTCTTGGATTGGTATAGGTCCATAGCGATTCGATCCATGGTACACTAAAATTGGTTGATCCACAGAAAAAGTGTATCTTTGTAGTTCCAATATCTGCTTTGGATTCTTTATGGGAATAAGCTGAAGAAACTGAAGCTGGTCAAGTTCATATCCAAATCCGTCGGAAGAAGGAAGCCTGGTAGGTAAAGACATGGACCTAGGCGAAGAACTGTATCTGGAACGAAGTGGTGGCTCAACAGGATGAAGAAACCTGGCAGAAAAACATTAATTGTAAGAAGAAAAGGCATGCAAAAATAAAACTCTATCTTGAATAGCAAGATTTAATTTTCGATAGCATTGCTATAAATATTTGAAAGAACCGCGCTCTATACCAGTTAACTGATATTTCAGAAATTTCACGCGGCGATGGAAAGTCGTATTTATATTTGCAATTTTCAATATTTTCTTAAACCAAAAAATGTTTTTTGTTCATTTACTAGAGAAAAATAATATACGTTAGTTTTATAACATTTGAATGAAAATCGAATACGTTATAATTAGTACACAATAGCGTAGAGGAGATCAGAATCATTCTTATAACCGGTTACCACTTCCTACTAAGGACGTAGCAGACGACAGCTTTTATTTCATCATACGATAAACTTCCGCCAAATTGCATGAAAACTATAACGCGAGAAATTTTACATTTAACAAAATTTAATTTAATTTTTTTTGTTGGCTAATCCTCTTTTCTGTTTTGTTCTACTCCTGAATTTCTATTATTTTCCCACGATCGTATTTTTCTACGCTTTTTTTAAGCTGCAGGCAGGTTTTATGTATAAAACTATTTAAAATTCCATGCCAAACATAGATTTAAATTTAAATTTAAATTTTGTGCATGTTTATAATGGCAATACTGTCAAGTTACAAGCATTATACTTCAGGAATTTTTGTTAGAATAAATGATGAAAATGAATGGGAATTTAGTATAATACCGTTCTATAGTAGGGAAAACTGAGTTTGCGTATCAAAAATTAATAGTCAGATTAATAATAGCAATATTGTATTTTTCAGCCAGTCAAGGCAAGATTATTATCCGATCCGGCCAATGAAGGCAATATCGGCAATTGTTTGAACCAGTTATAGCAACATTAGAGTATGGTTCTGTATTGGATAACGCTCTGACTAGTAAGGAAAACATTGAGAATTAGTTTGCTTAAACAAGGCGAGTTTTGTTATATCATTCTACTGTTCCCTTAGACCCGCACCCGCAATATTATTAATCATAGATCTGATTGGATACCTTCCTGCTGGCTAGTGTCTCGCGTATTCTAATTACCATAATATGCTTGCTACATGTGCACATGATCCGACTGTGCTGGCCCCAGTTTTGCAAGTACAGTATTACCCCAATATTTGTTCATTGTTTTGTGCTTTATCTAGCTCTAGCTCTTGATCATCGGCTGCCTGAACCAAGTTATCTTCTACATGGGATTTCCAGATCTGATATTTCGTGGCGCGTCTGAAGCTAGAAAACACTCGCACTCTGATTAAACCCGGTTCATCGACAAGTTCGTCCAACTCCAACTCTTTCATTCGCTTCCTCTCAAACTTATCTTGGGTGTAAGCTCATGCTAGATTCAGCTGACAGATTCCTACCGTCAGTTCCTTCAGATAACTCATATCCAGCCTAGGGAAATGAGGTACTTGATGTTCATTCGGATGAATGCATATGGAATTCCTGGCATGCAGGTTATCAATTTAACTCCCGCCTGGACGACGTAGGGTTCACGTGATTTTCGTAACATTTTTTTGGCTAAGTCTACGGTTGCTTTAGCCATTTGTGTGCAAGGACGATACTTGTTGAGGATCGCCAAAAATAACTTTTGAAAAGTCATCACTAAGCCCTTGGCGAAACTTACACAAAAACATCATCAAATCTTTTTAACTGATACGGCGATATACCCATCGATCTTGTACAGCATCACGTACAGAATCGCAATACGTATATAAATCCCTGAATTGCTTGCGTGTTATGGGACTGTTTGCATTGGACTGGACGCCAGACAAACGATAACGCCTATTGCAAAATTCTAAACTTTGCAGTAGGATCTTCAGTATAAAGCCACTCACATCTAAATGTTCAGGGCAAAAACAAGTTGATTCAGGTACGTAAATATTTTTTCTTTACAAAAACATTAACCCAACATTTGGCCGACTACCTAGTCACATATTGCATTCTGTTACATAGTATACAAGAACTATTTCTTCCTTGTTTTAAAACATTGAGTGTCAGACAATTAGGATCAAGTTCTAAGTCATTCATCTCCATATTAATGCTTCGATTGTAGTTTAGGCATATCCTCGTATTTTCATCAATCTCTTGAGGAGTTATTTCATGTTCAATACGACGATAGATTGCGATTTGTGGTTTTTTTCTTATTTCTGCATCAGATATGTGTACCATCGTAAGGCGATTGCCCATATGTAGCAACTTATTCTGACAAGCGGTATGACTAAATTCCAGATATAGGGAAATTCTTCAGTGTTCCTTTTTATAAACTTCACTCCAATATCAAATAAACAAAATATTACCTGCATATTTTGTAATCAAATTAAAACGTGACGATGTTATGGATGGAATGCAGGGCTAATGTTGGTGTAAAAAAAAATTTACGTAAGGTAATCCACTCGCTTTTATCCTACCAACCATTTGTTATATATATTAGTTGAATTACCCTCAGATACTATTCCCGTAGTTTATTCTAGACGACGTAATTGACGGGAAGGGTAGACCTGTGCACAAGCCGATCTGTGCATGCCGACATTTAGTTATTTTATATAATTTTAATTTTATTTGTTATTCTATTTAGTCATTTAGACATTTAGGCTTGCTAAGTTGGGGGCGTCCCACATGCGCACGTTGAAATGTAGACTTGCACAGATGGCCTGGTCTGCATGTAAAGCGACATACAATGCAACACAGACGGAAAATTATCATTTTGCCGACCTTTAGACACGAATATTATTGATCAGGGGATCCTATACTACAAAATATCAAAGGGATAGAGATTTCGGCATGAGCCTGAAGCGTAATGCCAAACAGGTCTCTGTGGTCGCTGTAACTTTTCTCATTTGTATAAAAAGCGACTCACGATGCAACACCGACGGAGAACTATTCTTTCGTTCCAAACTACAAAATATAAAAGGACCAGCGAGCTATGCATGATCCCTGAGCATAGGGCCAAACAATCTTCGGAGGTCCGTGGAACTCCTCTCGCGTTTCTGAAAAGTGGCACTTGCCCCTCCTATCTCGAAACCTGGCATTTGTTATAAACAGTGTCTAAGGACTTTATTTGATCAGGATATTTTAAACTACATTATACTACAGCTTCAGCCAATTTGACCGGGACCATTTTTTTCACATTTTGTTAAAAATTACTGAGTCATGAGTAAATAAATTATATTCTCTAAGTGGAATGCAAAGGGTAGTTTCTGGGTATATTTAACCTACTAATCATTTGAGTTACTACTTACCTCGCCATTCCGCGGAAGCTGCCGACTACGAGATAACCAAATCGTTGGCTCGAATAAATATTTGAAGAATTCAATTCTGGTAGTTCGGGGCTCAAACTACGTAGTGCCCTTCAAGCACGTTTTTGGGCAAGTTTACGAGTCAAAATTATAAAAACGAAGGGACTACGACAAAGCCACCGAAGGCATCCTCGGTTTCCGGATAGAGGGTCCCTGTAACAAGGGTTTCTGCTGAGTATGGTTTCAAAAATTAATCGGTAGTTGCGGACAATGGTCCAGGAGTGGTCCCAAAGGAATTAACCCACAAGCGAAGGTGTGAAAACCGTGCCAAAGTTGAATAGCGCCTGAGCCCAAAGATCTGGCTTAGATGGAGGACAAGCTTTATGAACATTTTACGAAGAATCTGACCTTTGACCGCGGCTAGGCAAGACAGTACGCATCCGGCGTTCAGTGTGTGATTTACTAAATAACATCTGGCAGAAAATTTACTGCCAAGGTTCGAAACTTTATCCGGCTAACTTTGAATCCTTTATCACAAACTAGACAAAACTAAAAGTTGCTCTCTGACAAATCTCGACTCTTCCAAGACCCCCAGTTAATGTCGAACACCCGCAAAAACTAGAGAAGGTCGAATCATTTTGGAGAGAAGTCTACTAAATACAGCATGGACTGGACGAAGACTCATAGAACACGAATAGCTTCAAGGCGCTGGGTGATGCCCTCATAACACCTGGAGAAGAATTCCCACCCATCAATACGGAGGAGGTGAAAAAAGTATTCAGATGTATGAAGAACTATTCTGCTCCGCTACCAGATGGTATAAAGACATTTTGGTAAAAGAAGATTCCTACACAGTACTCCTCCCGAAAAGAAACAACTTAGCTGTCCCGAAAAATACAGGCCAATCACTTTTCTGAATGCACCATATAAAATCTTCGAAGCTATCCTAAATGATAGTATTGTTCAAAAAATCGGACCTGTGTGGCAAGGAATGTATAAACCACGCGGCTTAGAGAAAGTCGTAGCCGGATGTCGGGAGAACCTGCTCATTCATAGAGGTTTCTGCAAAGATGCAGCAATCTATCAGCGCGGCCTACTGATAGCCTGGATTGATTACCGGAAAGCTTTCGATTCGACCTCTTATAGACTTATCATCAGTCTTTTGGAAGATTGGAAGCTTTATCCGCTCATTGCGAGGTAGGTAGAGAGATTAATGCCGCTTTGGAAACCCAGATTTACTATCTCATCTGGAAAAAAGAATGTGACAACTAACAAGGTCACCTTGAGAGAGTTGTCTTTCAGGGCGACACCATAATCTCACTCCTCTTGTGCCTCATATTATTACCACTATCTCTAGCACTTCGCCATTCCCAGGGGTAATTTTTCGGCAAACCTGAAAATCGAAAGCACAAGGTCACTCATGTATTTTACAAGGATGATCTTAAGATCTATGCTAAAAATAAAGAGCAAATAAATCTAGCTGTAGGGATTGTCAAACGGCACACTAGAAATTGGAATGAAATTTGGTTTAGAAAAACGCGCCAAACTTTATTTGAACCGAAGAAATTTAATGGCATTCCTCAATTTTTCTGAGCTTGTCGCTAGAAGTGCTATACGACACAGAGAATAGCAAATGGAGAAGATTCTCTTCCTAAAATGGTCAGGAACCATGAACAAGTGGATAAAGGAGCATTTCTGTACAAAAAAGCGGCTGAAGGCTGCTGAAACACTCGGACTTAACTTCAGTATCAGGGGTACCAAAAATGCAATAAATCTTATCGATCTTGAGTACTCACTCCTGAAAGCCTGGATTAAGAAACCATAGGAGAAAAACTTCCGTGAAAAGTTCCTCGGTAAAAGACTGCATGGCATCTTCCACAGAAATGTGGAGGAACAGTCAATGTCATGTGACCTATCTTTTTCTATCCTTAAATCACCCGGAATGAATTCAGGCACGAAAGGCACGAAGGGTTTCGTTTTCGCATGTCAAGACGGTGACATTTCCATCTTAAAATACCTTGGCCACATTTTTAATCAAGACATTCCCGATGATAGCTGCAAGGTCTGCCATGCACACCCTGATCATCTAGAACACATTCTATTTATTTGTTTAACTCATGCGAAAGCGACCTATGAAAATAAAGTCAAATTTCAAGAATAAGAATTGTCGTGTATACTGTAACTTTATGTTTTTGACGATCGCTTTTGTTGTGAAATCGAGGTCTGACATAATTCTACTTGACTTCGAGAAGTGAACAATGTTCGATATCGAATTTTTTGCTCTAGCTGAGAAAAACATTATAGCCAAGGAAAATAAAGAAAAGGATAGGTGCAGACTTCTTACAAAGGACTTGCGACAGTTGTATCCGGAATAATGCTTTTACTGGTTAATAGCCTAAAATAAATTCCTGCGTGTCAACAATATGCTAAAACACTTGCAGCAAAAATGCAGAAGGCAGTCGTACTTGGATCGCTCCATGTCCACGAGACTTTTCGTGGATCGTCGTATTGATCCTTTTACAGACCGTAACCACCTATCCCACCGTCGTTAGACGCGGTTATTCAGAGGTTCATTTATTTATTATTCCAAAACACAATCGTGCTTGAAATACCGTTTTTTCCTCATATCATAATTATATTTTTTTTCTATCTCTAAATTTTTTACTACTAAGCGTATCTAAAATATATTTGGTAGAATGTCAAAAAATGTAATGGTTGATATTTCAATTCAAACAGATTTTTACTTATCATGCCCAAAAGAGTCTAATGTTCCTGTGATTTTTTTTGCTCGATTTTTTCGGACAATTCAATTTTTTTACCTTTGTTAATTTTACTTTTGGTCCATATTATCTATATAATTTTAAAAAGCATACACTAAAGAACCTATGCAAAAATTGACAACTTAAAATTATCAACAACTTATTTTTTGTAACAATTTTTGTCGCTGGGGTACAAAGCACCCAAATGTGTAAAGTATGTCACACAGCCGAAGTATGTCAAGTAAGGGTTAACCCAAAAATAAGAATTTTTAACTAAAAAGAAGAATTTCAAACTAAAATGCTAAACCAGAAAATAACTTTTAAGCGAACCTAGGATTTCTGAGCGAGTTTCGATTTTTGTAATTCTCCCATATTTGTACAAAGAGCTTTTTAATTCAAATGTCCAAGTTTCGGCATCGGTAATGTGGTGATTGTGAATTCTCTTTCGTCAACGCTCATTTGGTTGTGACGAACACATTCTGATTGCACATCTAAAGGTTCGATCTTGATTTTGTCCAAGTCAAAATTCTGTAATATCCCTGGTATAAGAAATCACTTTTGAAGTTAAAAACTTTATTCGGTGATGCTTCCACCTGCACTTCAGGCGTGATACTTTTTAAGGACCTTGTGGCATAGAAAAATTATTATATGTAAATTCTTATTATAAACTGATTATCATTTTCCTCAGAAATTATTTCGAAAGTGATTTAAAGGTAACTTTTTTTATTTTGTATGTGGTAAATACTGCCTGAGATATTGACAGATAATTAAAGTTTTGGAGACCCTAATTCATTAAGTTTTAAGTTTTGGCGATGATGTATGCCTCTCTGTCTGTCGGGTCGTCCGCCGTAAACATGATGATTTTCAAAAAAATAAACGGATCAAATCGAGGTTCGAAACACTTTTTTTAAGTATTAAAAATGAAGGCCGACTTCGTTAAACAGTCCTTTATGATAAAAATTCAAAAAGTTAGAACATTTTCAAAATTTAATCGAAAATAAAAATTTGAACGCCAACAATTGTGGAAAATCTATGAAAGCTACGCAAAAAAATTTTTTTTAAATATTGTTCCAACAAAAATACAGAAACTTCTTAAGAATCACTGCTTGATAGGACGCGTAGTTTCTGTTTTATTTGTATAAAATGAAGTTGACAATAAGAATGAAAAATGTGTAGAAAAACGATAAACGGTAAGAAAACAAATTGATAAATGAAAGTTATTCATCCAAAATAAAGATAAAAATTTTTTCTAATATGGAAACGCATCTAAATACTAGGATCTAAAAGAGATCTTTTCGATTAAGTTTTATCAAAGCTTTCCTAATGCAAATAAGAAATATCCAACCGCGAAGTAGATTTTTTGTAAAACTCTTCTTCTATTTCATTGGATCACGTGCAAGATTCTGGTTAACACGCTGTATATAAAAATTATAACGGATCGGGCGAAGGCGGCCTACTGGAACTTCCCCTATTTCATGTTTTGTTAATCGGGTAATTGTTCCACATCGCATGTTTATTTTTACCCGTCCTTTGATGTTAGTGCGAGAATTATATGTATATATTCCAGCAAGATGATTACTACTCTCCAATATTGCAAAGACATCGCCAGAAACTGTAGTTAATACAATTAGTTCTTGGATGGGTATCAGTCCATAGTGATTCCTTGCTTCGACAAAAAAAATTAATTTATCCGCAGGAAAAGTGTATCTTTGTAGTAAAAATATATGGTGCGTATTCTTTTTGGAAATAAGGCGAATGAACTGAAGCTGGTCAAGTTCATATCCAAATCCATTAGAAGAAGGAAGTCTGGTAGGCAGAGTTATTCGTCTAGAAGAAGAACTGGAATTGGAATTAAGTGCTTGGTCGGCAGGAGGAAGGGACCTGAAAGAAAAATGCTGATTGTCAGAAATAAGAAGAACACTAAAGGCATGTGATACTAAAAAATTGATCGATTTTACCAGTTTTAGGTTTCACGGCTGTTGTCCTAAAATAATAAATATTTTGTCTTAAAAATTTGGGTCATTATACTAAACATGCTAACAGACGTCTCCATACACTTTTTTGCAGATTGATTACAAAAAAATTATTTTGCTGAATTTGATTGAATTGCATAACGCTTATGAATCAGTATCGATTTTACCAGTTTTAGGTTCCCCTGAATTTGTTCCTAGAATAATGCATTTTTAAAAAATTTATGACATGATAGCGAACATGCTGAGTGCTACTGACAGCATTGTTACGACAGAGACCAACATTATCGGAATGACAGAGAGCAAAAAATAATCCTAACCTCAAGAAAGTGCACATGCTTAACATTTTTATTCAGAAAAATACAATTTTTTTGTTATTACCCCTCAAAAGAGTCCGGGACGTCCGTTATGATAGTTTATAGCATCTTCGACTTCAGTTATAAAAATTTTTGATTTTTTTGGAAAAAAGCCGGGGAAACTTAATGTGATTGACCACATTACGATATTTCACATGCCCTTAAAGAGGATTTTCTTTCTATTCAATTTTTGAGAACAGCAACTGTACAAATATTTGCAATATCCGCGGTCTAAACCTGTTAAGTGAAATTTCAGATATGTTATACGGCGAAGGTAAATCGTTTTCATTTTTGCAATCTTCAAATTTTTGTTTAAAACTATAAAATGGTTTTTTTTGTCAACTCGGAAAAAAAAATACACATTAATTTTATAACATTTCATTAAAAATTTAACGGTTTATGAAAATTGAAACCTATACTCATGTTATCTACAAGAAATCATACGTTCTAAACTCTTTATCTATAGTTTTCTACCACTGATTTGTTTTCTTCCCCGCGATTTAGCGATAACACTTTTTTTCTTCAAATTAACTCACCCATGCCTGCGGTTTACATGCTCTACTCTATAGCCATATG
This sequence comes from Belonocnema kinseyi, assembly GCF_010883055.1. NCBI lineage: Eukaryota > Metazoa > Arthropoda > Insecta > Hymenoptera > Cynipidae > Belonocnema > Belonocnema kinseyi. The sequence continues at coordinate 3,778,102 of NC_046664.1, read as the reverse complement.
AGAGTTGGCGATTGGGGCCTACTGGAGTTTCCTTGATTTCATCTGCGGTCAATGGAATAACCTTGCCATTTTTCATGTTAATTTTTGCCCGTACTTTACATTTAACGCTAGGATTGTAAGTATATATTCCTGCAAGAGTATCAGTACCCTCTAGTATTGCAAAGACGTCCCCATCTAATGTTGATAATACAATTTGTTCTTGGATTGGTATATGCCTATACTTATTCGGGCCTGCGAGCACTTTAATTGGTTCATTGGCAGGAAAAGTGAATCTTCGAAGTTCGAATTGCCGTTGTGGATTTCTATAGGGAATAAGCCGAATAAATTCAAGTTGATCGAGTCCGTAGCCAAGGACGTTAGAAAAAGGAAGCCTGGTTGGTAAAGTTGTATAGACGGCTGAGGGAGACCGGGTCCTTGAACGAAGAGGATGTTCGGCATTAGAAAAAGATCTAATTGAAGAATGGGGTCTGGCAGGTGGATGTTGGCTGTCAGCATCAGAAGAAGATGGGTCGTCACGAGAAACACGAAAGATGGGGGCACCATTAGGTAAGCATTCAAACTGTGAACTGATCTCTGCAAACAGAAAGAATCGATTAAATATTTTTAAAGAAAAAATGTTTTTGTTTCACTGATAATAATCTACAAAACTTTTCAAAAATAAAATTATTGCACATAATCGATTTCAATTATGTAAATAAATGTGTGAATTATACACTCCAAGAAACTTTTTAGACTTACACAAACTTATAAATTCATAAATTATCGATTGAAGTGACTAAAAATAATATTCAATCAGAAAAGTATGAAAAATTTAAACTTACACCCTGAATATTTTTCGTTTGCTAATAATGTCAGTTGAAAAACATGCTAAAAATTAAACACCTAACAAAAGCTAACGAGTCACATGACTTCATAGACGTATGTAACCTGATAAAGAAAATATGCTTTACACTATATCTGATAAATAATTTTGTGTTTTATTAGACTATATTTCATATATGGTATCTTGGTTACCTCAAAAGAGGCTAGTTTCGGAATAACGAAGCCGCAATTTATCCGAATATTTGATCCTTATCGCCTTTATTTTGTAATATTATCCCTCAAGTGATAAGATTGAAATAGATACCGCAAACTTCCAACTATTCTAACGGCCTTGAAACGTACACGACCAATTATACGAAGGCTAGGTTGGTCCACATCCCTACCACGTGTCGAAAGATTATTTTTATCCTGCTGTAAGTAGCTTTTAAACTTCGCATGTGCCGAAAAGTGGAGGTCTGCTTTAAATCAGTAAATACTGTTACGTTTATTCAGTTTTTATTTATTTATTCAGCACTTATTAGAGTATATAAAACAATAGTATGCATTGCAATTGAAACCGGTTCAGGCGGCTCAATGTTTCGAGTGACCTGATTTAGTGATAAGGTTATGTACATGCAACACGCGACACTGTGGTTAAACGGCGAGGTGGGTGTTGTTAAAAACCTTTTATCAGTTTCTCTTAAAAATCATTTTTTAATAAAAAGTAATCAAATTTTTTTTTAAATTTGAAGCTTACAAAGTTACTTAAGAAATCCTCATTTGCAATTCACATTTCCTCTTCTATTAGTAATTTTAATAAACAGTCAGAAAAAAAAATATTTCTAAATGAAAATGAGTGATTTGTAATTTTTGGTGCACAAACTTGCTGGTGCAGAAAATTTATAAATTGAAAAAGTTACGTAAGCGTGTCAAAATACCAAGCCCCGTCTTCACCTATATAGAAGACCGCAACGAAACGCCAGCCAATCCCCATTTTTTAACATTACACGTTTGATAATATTTAATGTTGCGTGATATGCGAATGCTCCCTAATCTGATATGTGGCAGCTTTGAAAAATTTCCACAGACCAGTTATCAAACTTCGAAAGCAGACGTCATTCTGGAATCATTCTGGGTGATACTGCAAATGTAAACGGGCAGAAAAAGTAAGCTGATGCTGCAAAGAAATACTATTTTAATCAACCATCAGTAACTTCCACACTTCAAAAAGACCAGGGCTTGAATGCCAAAAGATGGCTGAGAAAAAAGTAGGCTAATCGAAGGGCAACATGTTATAATATAATTTGCGCTCGTTGAGTCGATAACCTAGGAACGCAGTCAGGTTATTACGATAAATGGACAGTCCATCCTGGAGAAGGCTCCAATGATGAAGGAAGAATCCATAAAAATAAAGAAAGATGCATATGAAAAGAAAAAGATAAGCGAAACGAAACTGCATCGACTGCCAGCTTTCTTATTTTTCAACTTATTTTCACACGCAGTGCTAAATCGAGTTAAAAATTTTGTATAATAAATAAGAAGCACTGAGAAAGGTGGGTCTGGTCCTAAACTTTAATAATTATAAGAAAGCCAAAAAAATTATTTACAACAAAAACTTTCTTATAATTATACAAATGTAGGATCAGAATCACCATTCTCAGTGCTTTTTGTTTAGTATCCTAAATTTTCAACTCGATGTGGAGTTTCGTGCGAATATATGTTGGGAAATAAAAAAGTGGCGGTAAGGTAGGTATCTGGTCACGTGACCCACTAATCATATAGCCTTAACATAAATTGTGTAAAGCGAGGGACTTTATATGAGCAAACATTTTTAATTAAATTGAACAACTCGTTTTAAATATGGAAAATCATCAAATGAAATCACTAAGGTGGAAAATGTAAAATTGTGTACACCAATTGAACTTAAACATAATCACAATTTTACAAAAGATTAATTTCTACGAAAGAGTAAAATGATCTATAAAGATCGTAAAAGTAAAATATTGCTTCAACCTCTTTAATTCATCCGATCATTAATGAAAGTGTGAAGATAAATAATAACAAAATATTTTTGGGACTAATACTACTGGACTACAAATCTGTAAATATTGTTAATTTCGCGAAAAGTTAACCACTAAGCTTTTCGAAATGTTCTTGGAATAAGAATTTTCAAATGTTATAAAAAATTGCTAGAGGACAAGGCCCCTGCTGTGGGAGTGGAATAACAGACGGGTAAAATAAAATAAATAAATAAAATGTAAAATAAATGAAATAAAAAAATCGAACTAAGCGCAGTTGAATGACACCTCACCAGGTTTTGGTACATATTTTTACCTGTGAAGCGGATTGTCACAGACTTTTTTTTCAATAATTTGCATTGATCTCGTACACATTTATGCAGAAAAAGAATTGTACGGACGAACGATGGGATATAATCGCTTTGAAAGTCAAAATCGCTAAGCGTTCGGACTATGTGCTCAGCGCTTAGGCAACGCGGAAAGCGTTCATAAACAATTAATAATTGATTGAAATAATAAAAATAATTATTAATTACATGTTATCAAGCTTCAAACGCGAAAATCGATTTCTATTATCAAGAGGAGTTTGGTCGTCTGAATCGGTGATAAAAATGGCTAATTGACAAACGCATGAGAAATGCTACGTATAAGAAATACTATACAGCTACTAAGCCAACTTTTATTTTCTTAAAGTGTACTATTACTGCGCAGATGTCTACAGGAATATCTTCTGTTAAGTACTCCCTGAGAGGCAAGGAATCATCGACCAAAATGTCGAACGGTAAGTCTTCTCTAACGTAGATTAGTATGCCTCCCTCTCTACGAGCAGCAAAGAAATCCAGAATTTATATGTGCCACACGTAATGATCGAAAATTGAAATTATTAGCCGAAGTTTGGCTAAGACCCGGAGGAAACCGGGGAAACAGGGGATGTATGTTGTGTAGAAGAGCCAGTGGTGTCTTAAAGTCTAAGTTGAGAGTACCGTTTGTGACAGGGTAAATTTTACTTACCAGTCACTTTTAAAAGGGGATTTGTTTAATGACTCACGAACGACATTACCATGGCCAAGAACGGAAGTCTCGATCACTGGGCACTCATCAAAAATGTTTAACTGATTATTTATACCTTCCATACGTTTGTTGAATGGCTTATCTACCACTTGTCAAATGTCAAGAAATGATAAAAGCATCACGGAAGTGAGGGATGAGCCGTCACTTCCAAGGGTTTGCCGAATTTACCACCGTCCAGGGTGAATCACTTAGCTTCGACCATATTCCCTACACCCTACGCCTATAGTTTCCGATCCCAGAACGAGAGGACGGGCCCCAACTTCTTACCACGGGAGCGTTGTTCACTCGGTTGAAAATTTACAGTTTTCCGTCTCCATTTTATCGCCGAGGTTTGACGTCACCACGGAAACTTGCCACTCCATCTTGGTAACTCTGCAAATGTCATGCCAGGAGGATGTCGCATCACCAAAGGCAACCCTGATCAACTTTGAGATTTGACTGTGCATCGAGCGACTACCGACTAATGCAAAATGTAAAACCGGTAAGTCTACGTATGTTGTAAACTTAGGGCACTTGTAATGCATGCGCATGCACGCTCTCTGTGGTCGAAATGAGGTTATAGGCTATTTAGATTTGTGTATTAGAGAAATGGATTTACGTGGATTATGGATTTATTGTAATGGATCCTTGTAATAACTTTTGATCTTAATTTACTGTTCTAGCTGTAGATTTTTGGAATTTTCCCGCTCGACCAGTAGAGTTACGGTAAATTACCGGACTTTGGGAAACTTTCCATTGTAAGTTCCACGGGAATTTATAATCCACGTGCAGACTAGGATTGTACGGCGCGTTGCTGAGTGAGGCCTCAAAAGGTTCAAGTCGAGGTTGGGTTATCAACGTACTAACGTACTTTTATTTAATTATTAATTTTAGTTCTAAAATTTTCTCGATAGTGGCGCTGTGACTCGGTTTTTGTCATCTTCTGTGTTCAGCGAAACATAATTCTTGAAGTGGGTCGAAGATTCCTCAGTAAGCGTTAAAGTACCGAAAATTAGTCTTTGGTCAATTATTAATGACTTTTGATCAATTTGATCTAGTATGAATTATATAAAATTTACATTAATTCTGTAATAGTTTAAAATTCTGACGCCAATAGCTCGAACTCAGAACTTTGACAGATTATAGTTCCACAAAACTCATAGGCCGTTTAGTTCTGGAAACCTGGGAAACTCACCCAGCAAAATTAGATTATGTTGATTGCACCGTTATTTAATAATGTATTCAGATTATCGTAAAATTGACTCTTAGTTGCGTAGGGATTGTTCAGTTCCACTTTCGTTCTTGGTCTCGGACTGGAGACAAGGGCCGCGTCGAGATTTAGCAAAACTCTGAGAGGAATGTCAGAAATCTCTAAGGTAATCTGACTTGTATTATGGGCGAGCTACGCAATGGCCTTACCGAATTTACTTCGGCCCGACTTATTGCCTCGTTGGTCCCTTTATGGCCTGATTATTCTATTTTAATGGATTATTGACAAGTCGAGTCAGTGCATAATTTTCTGTTGTCCGCGATTTTTTGGATATACCGTTAAATTAATAGGTCAGAGTTTCCGCAAAGTTTTACGTAAAGTGTCCGACCACGTGGTCTGAATTTTCTCGGTAATTCAGAATTTAAAATAACATCTTATGAATTACGTCCGTCGAGTAAATAAATTTTGAGTCAGTAAAGTGAATTGTGTTTCTTTCTTTGAAGATGATCGTTGTTGATATTAAGAACCACCTCCCGGAGATTTTCCTGACCCCTTTCTGAAATTTTCTTAAACCTTTCTTGGGATTTTCCTGACCAAATTCCTGAGATTTTCCTGTGATCATTGTCCTTTTTCTTTCTTCCTATTTACTATTTCAGGTTCCTCTTTATGTTCTTTTCTTTTAAGAACTTCTGCCGGGCCCGTTTAGTTAATCGTAGCGTTCAGGCATATTTTTACCTTCTTTCGCTAAAGGGGGCTGTCTCGAGCCCAAAACTCACAACGAATCTTATACGTATATGTACATGTGTATGCGTATACATATGCATATATATCCTAAAATAACGATCTGCCATTCTCAAAACGTGGAATAAACCCACGCTCGCACGTTACGACGAAGATTAGGAAACAGCCATTAGTTGCCTGGTTTATGGAGGTAAGTCAGGATTGGACTGATGTCGATGCTGAGCTAAGGCAAGTCTTCAAGAAAGTTTTAAGGTCGAAATCTTCTGGGACTCCCACTCGTTTCAAAAAAAGAATCCTTTAAATTGCTGATCCAGACTGATTTCCTGAAGATCCAAGCCTTTCCATTAAAATGTCCAAAACGTATCTCTTCTTTGACTAACTTTAAACGCAATTAACAATCCATTAGTTGGTTTTGGTTCACGTGGACTACCCGCTTCTTCAAGTTAGAATCAATTTCATGTGCCATTAGCGATTTTTTGTTTTTTTATCTCAGAGGAGATTAGGTCTGAGTGATCCCTAGCACTAGAGATCCGAGCGATTATTGATTTCGGCTGATTCTGAGCTTTAGTTGGAATGCGAAAAACATCCTCCATGTCTCCTTTAAGTATTTTAGAGCCGGTTAGAACCCCGATTTTCTATTCGAAACTGGTGAGATCTTCTTTAATTCTTCTTCCCTGATCGCATCATCCAAGCGGGTAATGCTTTCTCCATGTGCGATTTTGATATCTTCTACGAGTAATATATACTTGTACACCTCGAGACTTTTGCATGCTCTGCCTCTGAATAAGCCGATCTTTATTGCATATAATATATGGTACAGTGCGAGCCATATGTATTCTGGTAGTCCAAAAATACAGTGCAACATTTTTTTTATTCTAGATGGCAAGCCTGCCCCAAAAAGTTTTCATTTTTATTTAATCAACATAGGGAAATTTTGGAATTTCGAGAAATTGAACTCATACAACAAAGTGTGATCTAAACTTACTAAGATTTTAGAGATTGAAGGGGAGCTTCATGAAATAAAACCATACTAATCACTTTTATCTGTAACCCATCCTCACACACTCTCCCCACAGTGCCCCAAATATGACTCAAGAATAAAAAAACTACATTTTAACGTATTATTTTTAATTTTCAGCAATTTCTGTAGTATTTTTTTTAAATTATCACTAATGGACAATTTTATTACCTCATATGACATTTCACACAATTGTTAATTGTTTAAATTATGGGAAGTTATTTACACAATTATTCGTTCCTGGCAGTTTTTTTTAGATAATTGTGTTTTCTAAATGAAATATAATAGTTGTTCATTGTTTGGAGGAGTAAATTCGGTTAAAAACATGATGTAATTATGTGAAGAATTAATCAGTGTTTATTTTAAAAGTTCCTTATAATTGAGTCAGAGATATCAGCTCTTTTCTCAAATTGGTGTCATACGTTACAAAAATATTTTAAAATCTTATTTCATGAATTAAATATAATATTGAATGATTTCGACGAGCAGTCAATTCTGTTCAGAATTTTATGTGATTGCCTAAAAAATTTTTATTCTTCTTTTATCGATTTTCAGTTTACAGAAAATTCGAAAAGGAAACAAGAATTCATTGTATAAGCAATGACTGGAACCTTCTATTAGAATTTAGGACTCAAAATCATTTAATATTATGCTTAATCATGAAATACGATTTTTAAATATTTTTTTTTTAAAGCAAATTTTTTTAAAGAAATTCAATTAGTTCAAACAATTGAGAAATAGGTAATATATTCCTTCTACACACTATACAGAGAGAAAAATAATTTAACAATACCTACAAATTTCGTTTGAAAATTTACACTCTCTGTTCGTATACAAAAAGAAATTTAAACAAATTACAAACGTTTGTACATGCAATATGCTTCTTATTCTTATTTAAAATTTGAAATTCAAAAATTAGATATAATCATGTCCTTACTTCCTCTGTATTTTCAGTTCTGATGAGGCCGTGTTTCATGGCGAAATGCATAGACGTTTTTAGAATTAAATTTTGTTTTTTTTTTTATTCTTTAACTACATTTCTAGATCTAAGGCCGAAATTCAACAATTTACGTATACCTAATATATTGGTCTAAAATTTTAAAAAATGTAATCTATTTTATTGGCCAAAAGCAAATCGAAGAATGGGACTCACTAGACGACAACACCTTGCTCCAAAACAAAACGGATTCTTCTACGAACTTATAACTGGAGACATACCACATGTGACCACTTTGTCAAAAAAGATGATTAAAATTATTTATGAACTTGAAAAAATTGAAAACCAACGTAGACTTTTATTAAAATGTAAGAATAAAAACTTGTTTCCGAATAACATTATCAATCAGACTAAGACGTACATGTTATTTCACTCAAACAGTGCACATAGTTAGTTTTAAACTCATTGACATTTTTTGGATACAAAATTCTGTTAATACAAATCTCTGGTATCAACCAATGTATTACTGATTTAATTACTAACATGGCAAATCTAGAAAGTAAAATTGTATAGATTATGTCAATTCAATTTTTTTTAACTTAAGCAAGATAATCTATACAAAATTAAAACTTATGGAGGTAGACTTATTTAGCAAGCTATTAAGAAACTACAGAATGTAAAAAAAGCAAGCATCCCTACCTGTATTATACAACGAACATTTTACAAAAAAATTCATCTAACAAATCCATTCCTCAAGCCTTCTGATAACAAAATCAGATAAGCGTAATGTCACAGTAATGATAGATAAAACATAATACAAACAAAAAATGCTGCAACCTTTTAGATGACGAGAACACATACGAAATTTAAAAAAAACACCGACAAACAAAATTAAAAATGACTTGAACAACGTGGTCAAAGAATGGTGGGATAACAGTAAAATTGATAAAAAAAGCGCACAACTTTTTGCGATGCGCTAATGGTTTACCACCACTGTTATATGGTGTAATTAAATTACACAAACCTAATAAACCTCTTAGGCCTATAACTTCATTTATTCGTTCACCACTGTATAATTTATAACAATTTTTAAAAACAATTCTCAGCAATGTTACTAATAGTTCTAAATGTACTATAAATAATAGTTGCGGATTTGTCAATAAAATTGAACATTTTAACATACCAAAAGACTTTGCAATCTGTTCTTTAGATGCTGTTTCTATGTTTTCTAATATAGACCCAAACTTAGTTTATAGTCAAATTCATCAAAAATGGAACTCGATTCAACAATATACTAGATTAACTTTTGCACAATTTGATGAAGCAATAAGATTTTGCATAGCCAATCTTACTTATAATTTGATTTTACAACAATTAAACCAAAATTTGGTACCTCAATGGGATCACCAATATCATTAGTGGTTGCAGAACTTGTTGTGCAAGAAATTGAGGAAGAGATAATAAAAACGGTACACTTATTTTTCTTCACAAGGATGATCTCTCTAATGTATTAGATAATTTAAATAAAAAAGGTTGGTTTATTACAATTCACTCTCGAACAATCTATCAACCAAAGAATTAATTTCTTAAACATAACTCTAAATTTTAACAAAGGATATATCGAAACTGACTTGTACTAAAAACCAATAGCATCAGGACTCAATTCAAATTTTATCTCTAACAACCACGTTTCACACAAAATGAAAATAAACTATAAAATATCACAAAACTAGTTACATGTATCTAGTAAGCTATTTGCTACAGTTTAGGGTATGCTTATTTGAACCAAGAAATCACTTCTTCTAATTAGGAAAAACTTTTATTTTAGTCAATGGACTTGCATTTGTTTGCAGTCAATACTTTCCGGATCTTAAATCACACTTACCAATACACGCACCGGAACTTTCACTTACATACTCGTTCAAAAGAATCTAAGTTGGTGTTTTCCGATTGATTACATCACAGCGAATTCAAGTGGCATTTAGTTCTCTAGAGAACTAAGTAATTCCATGCGCTTCACTAACGAGAAAAATTACTTATATTTGACAAACCCTAACGTTCAAACATTATTTAAAGATAATAATATTGAAAATAATAAGAAACGATTTCAATAATTATGTTTGTAAACTCAAATTAATTATTACCTGATCATAGTTGTAAAGTGAAACCAAAACGAAAATGCCTGTCTTTGTCTAAAAAGTTGGAAATTATATTGAAAAAATCGGAAAGAAGTGCGACATTCGAACTCTATTATTTATGAAACATCTGAAAAGAATATTTTTTGAGAATCGCATTTAATTTTTTTGGATTCAAATACATTTTTAATGGAAATATGAAAAATAGGCCAATGCAGTTTTGGACCACCCTAATTAATATTCGTCTTTTGTTTAGTAGAAATTTTCATTATGTAATTGAAAATTAACTTTTTTCGTTAAAAATATATATTTTGTATTTGAAATTTTAACTATTTTGTTTAATTTTAGCTACTTCTCGTGCAGAAGTTGCCAAATAGTTGCCTTATTTACGACTTGGGCCAGATTGGGCACGCAATGGATCTGTTTTTCAGAAAATAATTTTAATTTGATCAAGAATGTTAAGATGAAACCTATCCTCCAAATAAGTTTATTTATTTGTAAGAAAATAAACGCAAGTAATATTTAATGTGTTGAATGTGAAAACGAATTCGATTAAGAATGATATCATAAACATATTTATTTTCACGTATTTTTAGGTGGTTTGATATAATCGGTATGTAATTACAACCTTTTATTCTAGTTTAATAATATGATTTTTGTATTCTCAAATTTGAATTTAGGACGTGATATATACGATTTTAATATTAGTTTATTCAAGAATCCCTTTTAACTAGGAATAGTAAAAATAAATTAAAATGGGCCCGATCAGGACCAGACCGGGTTACATTTGAGCTCTGCGGTTAAGCCCCGATCGGGTATCGTTTCATTTCGTGAAAAATCACACTATTACCCTTGGTTTGATAGCAATTTGAGCTGTAAAGTCTGAAATTATTTGTTCTAAAACAACTCTAAAATTTCTAATGCTCATAATTTCGCGGGCATTCAAGAGATTTTAATTTTCGTTTACTTGAAAAAAAAAATTATTTGAGTTTCATAAGGTAATATAATAATAAACGTGCAAAGATTAGTCGCCGCTGGATTCTATAAATTATTCAAAGCTTAGTAAATTGTATCATTGCGTCGTCAGGCCTAAGAAATTAGTCTTTGACAATCCTGACGCAAGAAGATAACAAATATCCTGTTCTCAATTGTACCCTTTTCAACTTATTTGCAATGAAAAACTGAAATTCTGTTCAAAACTACAATCAGCATTTCCTTGGAGTTAATTTGGGCCAGCTAAAACTAGCTGCAATTTTCTTGAGACCCGGAAAAAGCTGGCGAATGAAAGTAAATTTTTTTACTGGTTGAGAATTTTTTCAATACTCGTAGTTTGAGTAAAAAAAACTATTAGAAATATTCAAAATTAGTAAATATATTATTAAACATAAATACTTAGTCAAGGCTCCCAGTATGATGTATTGCAACTTTAAACGATCTGCTTAATGTCCTTATAGCCTTGCCTGTCAATTTCGCCACAAGGAGTTCATGATATACCAACTGACTTTAAAGAAAAAGTTGAATTCCTTTTTCTTCTTGCAGAGTTTAGTTCAAAGTCGAAGCGTTCATTTAATAATTAATCCCTATTCCTCATAGTCATCATTGCGAACGTTCTTTTTCTTCTACAAGAGATTCTCTAGGAAGGACTCTTCCTGCTGCTTAGACTTCTGTGCATACCAGGTCCAGTTATCCTTTTGTATGGCACTGTCCTTTATTTATACTCGGATTTTCACTTCAAAAACTTAGATATATTAAGCTTATCCCACCGAAAAATCCGCACCGGGTGCTCGAAATTCTAAGGTACAATTTTCCTCAGTATTAACCACTTGAATTGAGAGGAACACGTGGTACATCTAAGCCCACGCCAACGGAAGAGCAAACACTGAGAAAAAATTTTATTATTTGCAACAAAACCATTCTGTTGAGAGTTTCTGTTGTCAGAGCAAAATTTCGGTTGTTAGGACAAAATTATTTTGTTGGACAAACAAAATATTTGGTTCTTAACACAAAATTATTTTGTTAAGCCTTATTTTGTTGTCCCGAACAAATTTTTGTTGAGCCAACAAAACTATTCAGTTAGGCCGACGAAAGATGCAACCACGCATGCGCACTCGTTCAGTAGGACCACGTGCACAAGTGTGCAAGTTAATTTCCATGATGGCGGATAATACCGATGAAGTATTTTATATCAGTAACGCCAAGCGTGCTGTTTAAACTAATCTGAGTGTGCATACAATTTTATCTTTCTTTTCGTAGAGTATGGCATTGTTTTGAGAGTACAAAAAGTATGTTTTGACCTTACAAAAGTATTTTGTTAGGTTCACAAATACATTTTGTTAAACCAACAAAATATTGTGTTGGGGTGAAAAACGAATTTTGTTGCCTCAACTAACAAATTTGGTTATGCTAACAAAACAATTTTGTTTGGCCAACAAAAGGTTTCAACCAAAAAATTGTGTTGAGCCAACAAAATTTTGGTTGTACCTGCCAAAGTGTGTTCTCAGTGAATTGTTATAACAACATTGACTGATGACGTCGTGGAAATTTTGGAGCGTAATAATACAATTCTTCGTGGAATGTATTCGCGTATTTACCTAGGGCAAAACTGTCTCAACCTCTAATAGCATCAATTTCCAAAAATAAAGGAACATTTTAGTATGCAAATAAAGTTTGCATGTTCAGTTAGATATTGTTCAAGAAAAAAAAATCATCAAGCTTAAATGGTTTAACTATTTGTTTATTTGCTTAATAATTTTTCTTTTATTGGTCGAAAATTTAAATTTTTTGTTAAAGCTTCGTCTTTTTGGATTAAACTTTTATCCTGTGGAATAGAAAATTGATCTTTTTTGTTATTTTATTCTAATTTAGTTAAAAATACAACAATTTTGATGAAGCAACATATTTTTTGGTTTGAGAATCTACAATTTATTCAAAAACTTAATTTTTTTGTTTTCAATTCATATTTTCGTGTTAAAAACAGGATGTTCTATAGGAAATTCATCTTCTCAATATATAAATTCAACCATTTTTGTAGAAAATTCTAAATTGATGTTTTCAGTTCAAAACAAACATTTCGATTAAAAATCGTCCTGAAAATTTTGAAATATTTTCTTAATTTTAAATCACATTTGAGTGTATCAACTACATAATTTTTATACACAAATTTCCTACTTTGTTTAATTAATAATAACTTTTCGTTGCTCAATTCATCTTTTATGTTTATGGTTTAGATGAAACCGCCTTTCTTTATTTGAAAAATTGTTCTACGAGAAATGTTTAGTATTCACACGAAGAGAAATTTTAGGAGAATAATTCACGTAACTACTCCTTGATTTTATTCACGTTTTGGCGCAAGAACTAAAATCTCAGAATACATGCTTTTAAAGAAAGCGGCCCTTGATATAAAAGGAAGGGTTCCGTGATCTTAGTTCTTGCACCAAATATTGTACACTAATAGATATATACTTTAATTCGTAGGGTTGGTTGGCAATGACATTTTTTTTAACAAGTCACATTTCTTGAGACGAATTTCAAGATTCATTCTTTATCGATTGATAACTCCATTTTTTGAAGATCCGACAATTTGGACCGAAAATTGGTTCTATTGAAATAAAAATTAAATTTTTTTAATGAAAAATTCCCATCTTGTGTACAAAATTTCTTTTGGGAGAAGGTGGGGAGGGGGCGCGTAAACATTCAACTGTTTTGTTGAAAATTATTTTTTTGTTTGTTGAAAATTCAACTATTTGGTTAAGAATTACCTTTTTCGTTAAAAAAATATAATTTTTGGTTTAAATTTTTAATTTTGCTTTTGATTAACAATTAACTTTTTTGTTGAAACTTCATATCTTTGAGTTGAAAATTCAACTGTTTTGGAAAAAATTATTCATTATCTAATTATGCACATGTTAGAGTTGGTTTAAAATTACATCACATTTCCCGCGTAAAAAAATGCTACGATGGAGAATTTAAGAAAATTATCTCCTCTAAAGTCTTTTTAGAACCATTAAAATTTTTTAAATAACCCGTCTAAAGAGTTTAATTTGATAAAACTTTACGCATTTCTAAATATACAGAAAAACTTCCCATGAATAAAACAGTTCCATTTTTGAATTTTCAACTAAATGCACAGAGAAAATAATTTCTTCATAAAATAATTAAGTAAATGAATATATATAATTAAAGCTCACAAGAGATTCATCTAACGTGAAATTTTGGAGTACTTAGTTCGAAAACACATAACCTATAAAGAGCACAAGTAATTTATTATTTTATTGATAAGTTAAAAAATATATATTAAAGGATTTTTTAATTATTCTAGGGTATTTCTTTTTTTACATCTAGTATATATTTTTTATTATACTATTCTTTATCTGTGAAAATTAATTTGCTTTCATTAACTTTATTTAGGAATAATTCTAGTTACAAAAAAGATGAAAAATGGGTGCGTTATCATGATGCGTGACTTGTTGTATTGCAAATGAAACTAACGTTTACGAAAAAAATCGTTTTGAAGAAATATTTTTTTTTATTTACTTTTTTCATAAGTGCCATCTGCAAAATAAATAACACAAATAACAAAAGTTTCACCTACCTGTTTCCGAAAAAGAGAGTCTGGGTATTAATTAACGAAATATTCAAGACGAAAAAATTATAACAAATTAACTTTTCATTGTAATCCCTAGTTATTTTTATGATTGTGATTCGACATCGGATCCAAAGAATTATTTATTTGACTTTTAAATTCTCTTAAATAATACGCATATATATTCCACAAAGAATTGTATTATTACGTCCTAATATTGCAAATACATTACCAGTAGGTGTTGTTAAAACAATTTGCTCTTCGACTGGCATCAGCTTAGATGCACCACGTTCTTTTTTCAATTCAAGTTGTTCATCCTGAGGAAATATGTATCTTCGAATTTCGAATACCGATTCAGGATTTTTGTACGGAATAAGCCTTATAAATCTAAGCTGTTTAAATAGAAATCCGAGGATGGATAGAGGATAACGCTTGGCAGGAGGAGACCTAGACCTGACACGAAGAGAAAACTTGGACGGAGGAGATATGGACCTGGCTTGAAGAACAGATTGGGCAGAGGGAAAAGTACTTACTGAAAAAGGTCTATCGGGAGAAGAAGAAGGTTCACGATGAGGAACACTTGGAATATTCTCGCCATTATCATGTGAAGGCGTGCACTCTAAACTTAAATCTGCAAGCACAAAAAGTACAGCATTGTTTTAGAGCACTTCAGCATATTGTGAACTCCTGGCGGCGAAATTAAGAGGGAAAAATGTAACGACTTCGAGCTAAGCGTTCAATGTTACGAGGGTAGTTCAATAAGTCCTTAGAATGAAGTATAAAAACAATTTTTTTTGGGTAAATTTTTTTTTATTTTTCAACATAATCTCCTTGGAGCT
>NC_046664.1:3760596-3762671 GCF_010883055.1 Belonocnema kinseyi | reverse complement strand
AAAGATTCTAGGAATCGGGACTACCGCAAATACGACAAACATTATCTAAAATCGTGGGAGGATTTACCCTTGTTCAAAGGTAAGTAAACAAGTTTAAAAAAAGATCAAAAACACATCTCTAACTTCTCCACGTGGCCTACGTATTTCCAACCTCAACCGTTTCCATCAACTCATAATGAAAATATTTTTTTGTTTTTCATACAACTTCATCTTTTGAATCTTTTCATTTTCATCCAAATACTAACAATAATAGAAAATAATCATGGTAAATAATACTAGCAGTTAATAGTTTCTAAACAGTTAAAGGTTTTTTTTCTAAAGTAAAAGTGTTTCTACATAAGGAAAACGGGAGGATCCAGTCGGCCATGCTCCTTCTCCACTTATTTTGTGATTGATTCGTGATTCCTGAGTCCGGAGTCCTGACCATTAGCGATATTAGCACAAGATATCACAGATATCTTGTGCAACGACGACAGGTTGCACGACCAAATCCGTCGAATAAGGTAAATATATATATCTATATATATAGTCTCCATAACCTTACTGTTTCCGATTTCGAGAGAAAATTTTTTATGGCTAAATTCATACTAACATTTTTTTGAGGGATAAATATATTTGAGTATTTCGTACTCAATTTCAAAATTCGAAACCGGAGAGCTTCGAATAAAAAAAAAGGAAAGAAATTTTCTTCGGCAAAATGAAGACTCTAATGAGTTTTGCTCCAAATGATATATCTGAATTTACAGGTTAGTTTAGGTTGGAATTTGAAAGTTTAATTTTCGGAAAATTTTACAACAAATATATCAATCATTTCGTTATAAAATTTTCGTAAAATCAAATTTTCAAATTCTAAGCTAAACTAACTGAAAGTTACAATAAATTTATTGATAAGTTCGTTGTAAAATTCGCGTAAAATTGAATTTGTAAATTCTAATCTCAACTAACTAAGTTTTATATTATATTTTTTTATACGAAACGTCACATGAAATTAAATAACCTTTCCTCATGTAGAGACACTTTTACTCTTTTGCAAATCAACCATTTGGTTGTAAAATTTTCGTAAAATCCAATTTTCAAATTCTAACCTAAACTAACTGAAATTTACAATAAATTTATTGATAAGTTCGTTGTAAAATTCGCGTAAAATTGAATTTGTAAATTCTAATCTCAATTAACTTAGTTTTATATTATATTTTTTTATACGAAACGTCACATGAAATTAAATAACCTTTCCTCATGTAGAGACACTTTTACTCTTTTGCAAATCAACCATTTGGTTGTAAAATTTTCGTAAAATAAAATTTTCAAATTCTAACCTAAAATAACTGAAATTTATAATAAATTTATGGATAAGTTCGTTGTAAAATTTGCGTGAAATTGAATTTGCAAATTCTAACCTCAAATAACTGAATTTTATATTTTATTTTTTGATACGAAACGTCATATTAGATTAAATGACCTTTCCTCATGTAAAGACACTTTTACTCTTTTCCAAATCAATCATTTCGTTGAAAAATTCACGTAAAATCAAATTTTCGACTTTTGACCTTCAATAAATGAAATTTACGATATATTTATTGATAGGAAACGCCACATCAAAGTAAATAACCTTTCCTCATGCAGACACATTTAATTTTCTCCAAAAAAAGTACTGCTAACTGTTTAGAACATTATAACTGCTTGTATTCTTCGAGTAAGATGAGGCAATTCAACTTGGGAGGTTAGAGCTTGATTTATCGCAACAGCCTCAACTTTACTTTCCGGACTAATAAACTTGGGAAAAGAGATCAATTTTTTTTTCTAGTTCCGAAACTTTGCTACTTGAAAAAAATTTACCTAATTAATTATCATTTTATAATGGTGATGCGTATTTTCTTCAAGGTTGGCTACAAAAAATGAATTGCGCGATGCAGATCCAAGGCAAGAAACTTACTGCAAAGTTTGCGGTAAACCGCAGCGAGCACATAAGGCAAATTTGGAGAAGCATAGCAAAACGAGCCTCCATAAGAAGAACATGGATCAACTTATGCCTGGCCAGAAACGAATCACGTCTACAGGAATTACTGTGCTATCAG
>NC_046664.1:3711990-3760496 GCF_010883055.1 Belonocnema kinseyi | reverse complement strand
TCTAGTCGGGAGTGGTGCTGACTGAAAACAGATGATTTGGAGCGATTCGCGCGCCATCTGTTGGTCATTCTAAGGACTTATTGAACTACCCTCGTATAATACTTCACGCCAGAAGTCCTAATTGAATATTTCAATTAAATATTCGAAGATGTATTAGGATTGAATATTTCTAATATTTAACCTACTAAAACGACTGTGAACCGGGGTGAATAACTACAATAAGTTTTACGAAACCAATGAAAGTTTAACAATTCTATGTTCAAACTGATCACGAACTCAATATATCACAAAATATCTCTAGTTCATCTTTTTACTTTATATTGATTTGTAAGAGACTGTCATTGCTATAAAAGCCAAACGTTACTTCGAAGAAAGTTTACACTAGCCAAAATTGCATACCTTTCTTGCCAAAAAAGAATTCAAAAAGCGTAACTTTTGGAGATGAAAGTCATCCAGAACCGGCACAAAATACTTCGTAGGCAGATTTTTCTGAAACCTCGAAATGCTAATTTATGAAGTCATGTACGGAATTTGGATGTGCGGCTGAAGAATGCGCAGCTGACTAAAGCGCGCACGGGCTGTTACTATTGTGAATGGAGGAGAAGGAGTAAAATATAATGCATTTATGGGGTCAAGCGTCCAATTTATAATAGTTTTAGTACACATTTGTACAATATTTTGGAGTTGCGGCAGTGAAACAGTGAAACATTGTGAGTGCAACAAGATTTAGTGCAGTTAGAAGTTTTTCACAAAAAGAAGAAAAAAAGTAACAGGAGAGGGGAAATTCTAGACAAGCATTTTTCTTGTGTTCTGGTATGGGAAAAATGGTATCCATGTATGGGAAAAAATACAATGAGGTTATCGGACAATTGGCAGTTTTCCCATACCCACGTATGGGGAAATACTAACTCAGTGTGGGAAAAGTCCCATACCAGTACAACTATTTTCCCATACCGATTTGTAGACATAGTCTTATTATTATTATTTAATTAAAAGTAGAGATTGTAAGTTTCTTGATTTTTTCTTTTTTTTGCATAACATAGATTTATTTAAATTTGTACCAATTTGAGAGTAGGGCATACAGTACAAACATTTGAATAGCAGTACTTGGATATGACCACAGAAAATATTTTTGAAGGCTTTTCAATTGTTGAAAACTTGAACTGTAGAGATTCGCCCAATCGTGGGATGAATCAATTATGAAACAATGTAGGTGCTTTTTATATCACGTCATCACTTATGGTTTGTGAAAAACTGTGGCAGCTCCCACGGTTGATGGTAAAACATCAAAACTCAAAAATCAATACAAAATAATTACTGTTCATTCAAATTATCGTTCATAAACTCTAAGGAATTCTGAATTGCAATTTTTAATTAAATTTTAGTTCTTCAACTAAAAAAAAGCTGAAAAGTTAAAAATTAAAAAAATCAAAAACTCTGTGCTGTTAAGTAGCGAAAAGATTATAATAACTTATTTTACTTACCAACAGAATTTAGAATAAGCACAATTGTGAAGTTTAGAATATAAAAGATCGTCATTTTATGTTTGAATACAAAAAAAAGGAAACACAGAATTTTGAGAGCAGCTTGAATGATTATTAATTTGATGATTCATTTATATATACTATTCTGCGATATACATTTTTTATCTTGTGTCATAAATATCGTGAAGGTCTTATGCTCGGGGCTTAATAACGCAATAAGCAAATTTAATTAGCATTAAATCATTTATTCATTCTAGTAATTAATTTTTCGTACGTTAATTATTATACCTTCAGGAACTCAGATAATTTAAAAAAAAACTCTAATTAAAGTCTCTTAAATTGTGGCGTTATTTGTCACAGCGATTATTATTAAAAAACGGACAGAAAAACTGAATTCATTTCTACATTGTCATCAGAGAAGGTATTAAATTTATGTAAAATTTTACCCCCCCCCCCCCTATGTTTTTTTCAAATGTCCACGTTTTGAGACACCCTAAATCCGAAAAACAGGTTCACTGTGTTTGATGGTTAGACCTTTAGCTTTATAAAGTCTTTGCACAAAACCAAATAGTACATTGACTTTTTATTGTAATTGACAGTGATTTATAAATTTTTGATTTTGATTTTATAAGTTTTTGAAGCCAATTTTTATTTGGAATAAGCTTAATAAGTCTGCGTTGTTGAAGTGGAAATCCGAATATCAGTGAAGTATGACGCCTGACAGGAGCAGACCTGGCACGAAGAGAAGACTCGGCAGAAGTAAAATTTCTTTCTCGAAAATGTTCTGCAAGAGAATGAGAAGATACAAGACTAGGAAGGCTGGTAATAGGTTCGCCATTAGGTAAACAGCCAAATTGTGAACTTTACTCTGCAAGAAGAAAAAGTATTCTATTTTTTCAGCGAGTTTGTGTACAAATGTTAAATCATATATTTTTCTTTATCTCTCACGCTCCACATAAATTAAAAAAAATTGAGCCAAAAAACGTTTTTTCAAACTTAAAATTTATTTAATAAAAAACTTCTTTCTTAATCCTTTACGTTAAGGTATAATGCATACCCTTTTCAACCGTTTTTTCCCTGAGTTGTCAAAGTTTGAAATAATTCAAACATGAGATTAATGTCGTAGAGTAAAATAACAATAAAAGCGATGTCATTGGAAATTTTTCTGGTCCAAAAATTTTCTGAATAGTCAAATTAAAAAAAAGGAGTATGGTTTAAATGAAATCTTAAAAATTTAAAGACTTATGCTCCACAAAAGAGTTAAATAGCTAATAAAAATATTACACACTTGAATTTCGGATGAAAAAATATTAGTTTTTAATTAAAAGTGAATATTCAACGAAATATTGGAATTTTCACCCAATTAGTGGAATTTCGACAAAATACTATGAAAATTACACAAGAAACTTGCATTTTTAATCCAAAAGGACAAATGCTCCAATAAAAAATGATTAAGGTTTAACAAAAACGTTGCATTTTTGACAAAAAGATGCTTTTAAAACAAAATATTTTAATCCTATACAAAATAATCAAACTTTTAACTACGTAGACCAGAAAATAAATTCACTCTCATTTTTTGGTCTTTTCCCAATCTCAAACACATTTGAGCTTAATCAAAGGTCCCGATCGATGAACATAATAGACGATTTCTAGAAATAAATTATTATTGCAAAATTATGAGAATTTACAATTTAAGAGTGGTTTTACAAAAACTAATTTCGTATTGACAAATAGTTTCTAATACAATCTAAGAGAAACTTTCTGAAACAATAATAAAATATTTTAAATATTTATGTAAACAACTAATTGTCAGTAGAAATGAGTATTTGATGTATCAAATACATTTTGCATTTGAAAAATCATAAAGAATTAAAATTAAATTATAAAACTCGCAAGACCTAATTTTTCACATATAGGTTTTTTGGGGGACCTTATAAAACAGACTTATGGGGTTTTTGCTTAAAGAATAAGTTTTCTGTACTCTATAGTTAATTGAAAGGAAAATATTGAGTTTTAACTCCATTCACGTAATTTTAGGGATTCGCAAAAAATTTACGAATAAGTGTTTTTTCTCAATAGGAAATATTGATTTCTTAAATCTTTAAGCAAAAAGATAAATTTTTGAAAAAAAAATGTATGAAAAATATTTTATTTTGAGCTGAAAAAATCAAAGTTTTTAAAACTAATTTATTTTTAAAGGAAAGAACAGAATTTTCAACACAAGAATATAAAGTTGCAACAAAAATTTTATTCTTAATCAAATAGCTCCATTTTTCACCAAAATTTAAACAAAATAAATAAATTTTCAACCAAAAAAATGTAAGAAGATTTAAAAAAATCTATTGTACATCGAAGCTATGCAAGATATGTACGAATATTGCTAAAAATCAACATTTTTTATTTCATTATCACACTAATATTAATTAAATCGAGCGCGAGATGCAAAGTCGATTGCTTAAATAATAAATGTGTAAATATTTGAATAAACTTAAAAAAGTTTTTGCTGTCGTCAAAAAATAATGGTTTTAAAGTTACGAAATTAAGAACACGTATTCATATAATTTCACTCTAATGCGCACAGCGACACATCGGGGGTCTTTAATGCGCACCCCTACATGAAGTACATTTACTGTACACACGCGTGTACCACACGTGCCTGTCGACCATCCCTACGCTCTGAAGAACTTACTGCGCAGTTCTATCCATTATTAATCTCTACTGCGCAGGCCTATATACTGGAGGAATCTACTCCGCAATCCCCTCTCCAATTCCCACTGAGGGCACCTCGTCTCATCACCATCAACATTCTCTCCTCTCTCTTTCTCCCTACTCTCTCCTCTCTTTGTCCCTCTCTTGCCCTCCCACTCTTTGATCACAAAATTCCTAAGCTTATTATACACTCTAGGGATTTTTAATCCAATTTTTCTATGCTGATATTAGAAAGTATTTTCATGAAAATACACAAAATACTTCAACAACATAATACAATTCTAACATGTATGTAAAATAATATTTCAAAATACTGGTATGTATTTCTCAGTTGTATTTGAACTACATCAGCTGAATTCTATTTTCCCGGTGATGTACTTCAACTACATAAAGCTGAAATACATGTATTTCAGATATATTTTTGAGGTATTTTGTGCCTAGCTGTGATTCCAAACATTGTATACATTGCAGTTTTGAAGAGAATTTTAGTTTTTTACTTGAAGAAAGGTGAAAAGAGGATAATTGAAAAGCAAAAAAATAGCCGATACTCTGTGAATGCTATTAAGGCGCTTCTTTGGGCTTGAATTTAAGTCCATGTATTACACAAACAAGCTTTCATCCTACAGTTATTAATTGTTTGATTTCATATTTTAATAACATAACATTAAGGTCTAAATAAAAAATCAGAGAGCTTTGTTCGAAAAATGGCAGTGTGGTTGCTTTTTTCCAAAGTGTTAATTTAACGGCGATACTGTAAACAACGTAAACTCACGATAGAGCCCAGGATTTAGATTGAGTGCTTGTCATGTCTCAATCAACCTTCCTATTGTTAGAGATTAGAGCCAGCTGAAAGAAATTTTAAATGACAAAATTATTAAAGAATTTAATTTCAGTATTATGTATCATATTCGTTACATAACGATGAGGAGATTGAAAAATATAGAAGAAAATCCGTTAATCCGTTCGATTTCTGTTTAGAGTTTGGATAATTCTGCATTCAGTTTAAATTGACACTTATTATTGACCCTAAGAGGTGATTTACTGTGATTTTTATCGAAAGATAGAAGCAAATGCTAAGAAGTCAGAAATATGTGCCGTACACATGAAGGGACGATAAATTGTGAACGAGAAATTTCTTCTCTCTTTTCAGATTCTACAACAAAAAATTCCGAAAGATATGCTGCACCCAGAATTGAAAATGGTTGATTCGGAAAAGTATGGAATTTGAATTTATTTTGTTTTCAAGACCTTTTCTAGAATTTTAAATTGAAAACTCTGCCATTATAGGCATTCATGATTTTTCTTTTTTTTTTCTTGAATATTTTTGGGGTCACTGAATCCGATTTAGAGGTCCAAAAAAACCCAGCACGTCAAGATTCTGACATAGCCTCAAAAAATTATAAAATTGTTTTTCTATTCCGGGGTAAAACCACATTTATTATATGCTTTCGGGCTTGCTGAATCCGAATCCGAGGTTCAAAAAATCCAAGCTTGTCAGCATTTAACAAATTACAATTTTTTCTCAAAAGTCCTTGTCAGGAATTTATGATGTGTAAAATCTGATCGAGCAACCTCCTCGTGTTCATGAGCAGCGTTAATTTCTACGGTCATATATACCTTTGTTTTGTTGGGCAAATAGGGTTTATTGGTTGAACCGATTTTTGTTCAATATAAGGCCAAATACTACGTCAAAACGTAGGCGTCGGTTTCGGACCACCTATTGGAGGGTCGGTTTAGGACCACCGCAACTTTCTTCAAACAATGACTCGCATTTTACTTACAACGATGCAAGTGATCTAAATTTATTAGCGTATTCAAGTCTAGGCCATAAGGATTCAAAATAACCTAAATTTGGATTTTTCAAGAAACAATAAAAACTTTGAACGTGGTCCATTTTGGACCACGTTACCCTAAGATTCAAGTAAATACAAAATTATTATCATTTAAATTATTGAATTGCAAGGACAACAAAATCGTCCCAAAATTCTTACAACTGAAAAATAATTTGGGAACCTCTAAATCCAAATCGATTCTGCATAATACAAGTTTGCTTCTCGTGAAAGAAAGAATACAGCATACCAAATTTCTTTTGCATACTACCTCTAAAAAACTATTAAAACTTCACCTTTTCCTATCAAATACCCTCAGATTTGACATTTGGTCCACATTGGACCGCATATCGTTTCGCCAATCCCAACGGATTAAAGAGCTTTCCACCCAACAACAACAAAAAAATTTGACAAATTACTTCCAGTAAAGCAAACTCAACTAACAAATACAGTAAAAAACATCTCTGACCACCCTCTAAATAATGAGATGATTTCAGCCTTATCTAAAGGCATAATTTTGCTGTAGCTCCATCGAAAATCCCAAAAAAGAAATAATCAGCTATTTAGAATCCACAATATATACCCTTCATTCCGATAAAGCGAACCTTCTAACTGACGATACATACAAAAAACTTAAAAAAGA
The DNA here is from genome assembly GCF_010883055.1 of Belonocnema kinseyi. Lineage (NCBI taxonomy): Eukaryota > Metazoa > Arthropoda > Insecta > Hymenoptera > Cynipidae > Belonocnema > Belonocnema kinseyi. Next base: position 3,753,831 of record NC_046664.1, on the reverse strand, counting down.
CCCCAAAAAACAACAGTCAGTAAAACAGAAACTCTTCTCAAACACTCTAAACTTAACAGCCAAAAAGTATCTGACTTAATACCTAATAATCCCATCTCTCCAAGACTTTACGGGCTCCCAAAAATCCACAAAGAGAACATTTCACTCAGACCAATCGTCAGTGCAATAAACTCACCAACTTACAACCTAGCACGTTTCCTCGCTGCAAAACTAAAAGCTTTTACAGGAAACTCTATCACTCACGTCCAAAACTCATTTGACTTTATTAAAAAGATACAACAGATTCATGTTCAACCCCAGGACATCATAGTAAGTTTCGACATAGTGTCTCTTTTTACTAAGGTACCAATCTCGGATACAATATATATTATTAAATGTTTTACAAACTTCCCTTCTGAGCTTGTACCTTTGATAGAACACTGTCTCAATAATACTTACTTCTCGTTCAATAAACAATTCTACGAACAAACTTCAGGGGCAGCAATGGGATCCCCAATCACACATGTAATAGCCAATGTCTTTATGGAACATCTGGAAACTAAAATTTTCAACCAAGCCAAACTTAAACCAGAATTCTGGTTTCGTTACGTTGATGAAACATTTGTCATGTGGCGCATGGACGAGATGAGCTAAATAAGTTTTTCGATTTTATCAATCAATTACATCCTAATATCCAGTTCACCATGGAAATAGAACAAAATGGATAATTGCCTTTCTTAGACGTATTAGCTTACAAAAAATCTGATGACACATTAGGACATGTAGTTTACAGAAAACCCACACATTCAAACAGATACCTACATGCCTCAGAAGGATCACACAAACAAATTGATAAAGCAAGAAGAAAACACACTCAAAAAAGGAAGTCAACACAACCTACGAAAGAATGAGAGAGAAAATTGACCACCACCCTACCCTACATCCAAGGTGTCACAGAACAAATAGGAAGAATTCTCAAAAAACACAACATCCAAACCATATTTACACCACCTGCAAAAATAGGACCTGCGAAAAGGCACTCTCAGTGAACCAGGAGTATATAAAATCCCTTATTCTTGTGGCAAAGTCTATATTGGAGAAACCGGGAGAGCAGTGAGCCAACGTATTAAGGAACATGAAGTTAAAGTCAGGCTAAAACATTTCACGCAATCAGCACTAGCTGAACATCATATCGAAACAGGACATAAAATTTTATTTGATGTAGCAACATTCATTGCAAAAAAACACAACAAATTTCCAAGATAAAGACTTGATTGGCCAATTAGGTTCACGAAACGTTGGCAAGCAATTCGTAGTTTTTTCAACGAGTGAACCCGAAATATCTACTTTTATCAAACATTGAACAGATTGACCGGTTTTCTGATCTTTTTTTAATCGTCCTTACTAATTTAATAATTTTTCATTTCTCTCAACCGGCTATAATGCTCTGTACAGTAACGTCCAAAAATTAACACTTTGCGACCTCCCACTATTTCACTGAGTATTTAGGTGCATAAAATGCACGATATTTTTAATTAACTGAAAAAAACAACACCATTTTTAGAAAAAAATTCCTGTTTGATTTTGTATTTAGACTTTTGTATTATGTTGTTATAATATGAAATCAAACAATTAATCATTGTAAGGGAAAAGCTAATAGAATTCAGAATAACGATAATCGCAAAGATCGGAAAATAAAGGTTCCTCATTTTTTTAATTGCAGGAAGAAAAGTTTAAACCTGAATGTTGAGAAAGTTGTAACTGATTATTAGATAAATCTTTCATGTATTTATACTATTCGAGATATTCATATTTTGTATCTTCTCGTGTATAGATATTAAAGACCTAATTTTTTAAGCTTGTTGATGCAACAAAAAATTTATTGAGCATCAAATATGATTTATTGAATCCAATGGTGATTAATTTCTCGCAAGTTTGCTATCATTTTACTTTGAGAAACTGAGATCATCTTTAACAAAAGTTAACGCTAACTAAAGTCCCTTATTTAAAATCAAAACACTGTTTCAAGAAAGAAATAATTTTAGCGAAGTTATGAGCATTTGAAATTAAAATTTTTGTTACAAAAATAATTTCAAAATTAACCGCCCAAAGTCAGTAGATGAATTTTTTAAAAATATGAATAAAATTTTCAACAAAATATTTAAGTTTTTAAATAAAAATATGAATTCTTGAAAAAAAAACTTAGTAGTCAACCAAGTAGTTGAATTTTCGATCAAAAAATATTAATGTTCAACAAATAAGTTAATTCTCAACCAAATGGTGTAACTTTCTATCAAAGTAATTTAATTTCTAATCAAATAGGACGAAATTCCCCTCCAAAAAAGACGAACGTTCCATAGAGTGGTCCAAAAATTTGAAATTTTTTGCTCTGATTATAACGAGTCAATAACCAATTTGATTTAACAGAAAAAATTGTTGAAACAGTTTGTAATTATTTTGATTAATATTTCCTTAGATTAATTCCAGAAAGTTACAGTGAAAATTGATTTAAACAATTCATTTAAACATATAATTATTAGTGGAAACTATTACTTTATGTACTAAAAAAATTTTATCTTTAAAAAATAGCAAAAAATTAAAATTAGAACTAAAAAGTCGCAGAACCCAGTTTTTTACTTATTGTTTTTTCAACCCTATAAACAAGACTTATGTGGCTGATATTTAAAAAGTAATAAGCTTTTGGGTGCTTTAGTTAATAAAAATAAGCAAAATTATCTGGAAGAAACTGAATATTTATACTGAAAAATACGAATATTTAATGAAAAATTCAATTTTCAAACAATAAGTTGAATTTTCAGAACAAAAAAATTTGGTAAGTCCAAACAGTTGTCTTTTTAGCCAAATATTATCATTTTTAAACAAAAAAGGTAATTCTTAACCAAGTATTAGAATTTTTTACTAAAAGAATTAAATCTTCAATTCAAGAGGACGAATGTTAAATAAAGCAATTAAATTTTTAAGCAAAAGTGTTGACTTGTCAGCCTAAAAAAAGCTATTTCAAATAAAAGAATTAGATGCTTTTATCATACAACCGAATTTTCTTAAAAATACTTGAATTTGGAAAGTATCAAATTTTTAACTAAAAAGTATGGATTTTTAACGAAAAAGTCAATTTTTAGTCAAAAAGTATAATTTCTGAGCGATAAGACGAACTTTCATTAAAATAGTTCATTTTTAACCAAGTGGTTGAATTCTCTACGAAAATAATTCAATTTTTCAATCGAGAACGCGAATTTTCTACAGAAAAGTACTTTTCCTAAACAGAAATATGAATTTGAGATGAAAATTTTAATTTTCAGATAAGTAGTCGAGTTTATAAACAAAAAAGAATGCACCTTCAAATTCGTTTCAAAAGTATCTAAATGGCCCTTTTTGGAATCATTTTAAAAATAATAATTATGACTTCACTTTTATCTAAAAGCATATTTTGTTGTACAAATATTCCACGACTTTCAGAGTGTACCTGCGAGTGTTTAATGTTTAATCGATATTTTGAAAAGATTTTTCTAAAATCGGAAAAGATTGTATGAAATATAAAAAATTATATTTTGCAACAAACATGAGCAAGATATCTGCGCAAAAATGTTGGGAATCAAAAATTTCTTTTCTCATTATCACCATTGAATAAATTGAACCGACTTTCGCTTGCGAATATGAAAAGAGACAACTCATTTAATTTATTACAAAATGTCGACTCATTAGTCGAAATTTTCACTAAAACAAGTTATTAGCTTACATTTGAAGAGTTCGAATCAAAGGATATATTTCTTTATTTTGGAAATTGTAAAATATTACTATATTTTGCTATACTTTTATACAAAAATTTTTATCTTATTAGAAATTTTCTTAATTTTTAATTTTATTATTGTGAATGACTTATTTAAATGAAGGTTCAAATCTTCGCGGCAAAAATATTGAAAACTTTTATTCTATGGTGTGACAACCCAGATAACAAACGTGCCTAGTACATTGCCAAACCGGTGGGCGGCATACGGCGTGCCGGCGGTAAAGCGTCATTTGTTCGAAGTGCAGCCACAATGTGTCGCAGTTTGCAATCGCGCGTGAAAGAGCTCTTGAAGAACGTTACGTGCACGACGACCGAGGAACAATGCGCCTGCCACAGTCTTCTAAATCCCAAGATGGTAGTTTCGACCAAATCAACACTATCAACAGCCGGCTGAAAATATTTTATGTTGCTAAACAGTCGGTCCAATGGTGTGAATAACTATCGAAAAAGATGTCCAAAATTCTCTTCCGGAAGTTCTGATAAAAATTGGACTCCTCTGCTCATCGGCAATGCCTGAAAAATTGTCTGAGTTTTTAGAATTAAGATCATGATAAAAGTATTTTAAAAATTATGTTTTTTTCAATTTATACACTTAAACCAATATTTTGAAACATGATTATAATCATAATTAAAAAAATCCATTCATTGACATTTCGAGCTTCCATATAGCCGGCCTGCAGCCGGCACGTTGGTCGCCAGACGGTCGGACTGCGTGCCGGCACGTAGGGTGGCATCTGCCCGCTGCATAAGCACATTCTTCTCGCTTACAAGTTGCAGCGTGTCTAGGGTGCGCGACTTTTGTTTCTTGCGCTTCGCGCTCAATAATGTATTTGAATCACGCTGTATAATTGGTCTTTGTACTTCCTATATTTGTCCACAAACCTTTGAAAATTAAAGGTCCAAGCATGGACAAAACTGTAAATTGGTGTTTGCGAATTATCTTTTTTTAAAGATCCTTCCGTCTTAACGGACATTTTCTCATCACGTATCTCGTGCTTCACCCTCGATTTTTTCCAGAACCCGAAATTTTTTACATTACGTTCAACACTATTATATAAAATGTATATTAAATTTTTTTTTGTATCTCAGCCCGGGATTGCTTATTCAGTTATTACAAAATAAAGTACAAATTTTATTTATAATTAATAAATAAATATTTTTGATCCTTATTTTGCTCTAAAATGTATTCGCAGCTACTTTAAAAAAGTGTTCCATAAAAAATGATTATTAACAAATTTGGAGCTCTTTTGTGGGTGAATAAATTTCGTGCATTTATTTTTTTCGTAGTTTGTGTCTTGCTTCAAAAATTCAATTTTATTTAACTTTTTATGTAGTCTTTACGCATAAAACAAAAATTACTCATCTTATTAAAACGTTATTAACAAATTTGTATTCTTTTTTGGATGCACCATTTTTTTAGTTAATCTTTTTCGTCACTTGCAAAATTAGACCGCGAATCAGAATGTTTTATTTTTCATTGTTTTGGTTTGATGAAAACTTAAATTTTCGATTTTTCGACAAAATTTAAAACGTCGTTATGACAGTATTGGAAGGGGAAAGGGGAGGGGGGCACATAGCAGTTACGTGCTTTAATTTGATTTGTACCTATATATTTTGATTTTTGATTAATAAAATAAACAAAGAAATGAAGAAATTAACAAATCAGTCACTTTCGTGAAAAAAATGAAAGTATTTGTTGGGTTTAATATAATAATATAGTTGAAAACGAATCCATTTCACATCAGGCAGGTTTCACACTTGAAGTTGCAGAATCTCTTGGAAACAAAATTTGTTGTTTTTCAGAGAAAAATAGGCGATAATAATTTTTGCGATTTGTGACAGCAAAACATTTTACAGAGTTATGCGTATTTAAATTTTTGGCTTTTTCTCAAAAAACCCCAATTTTTTCTTTAAACTTATATAACTTTTGAAGTAATTGATATTTTAAGATTCCCCGCGTTCCATCACAAGCTTCTCTTGCATGTGCTGTTGTAGAGAAAACCCATTTCTTGTTAACTGGTAGTTTTGATAACTCGTGAAATAGAAATCGGTTTTTGAAATAAGCAGGTGCTGCATCTCTGATGCAGAATGTCAAATGTTAATTTATATACAGAATTTGAACAATAGTTTAAAGGACTGAAATACATATATACATAAATACATTTATGTTATTATTTATGTTATTAAATTTTTGTTTACACAAATAAGATATTTTATCAGTTTTATGTGGGCTCAACCATTCTTGAGATCAAGAGAATTTTTTTGCTTATGAAAATTAAATTTTTGTGTTCTTTCCGGAAATGGTGTAAGATATCATAAATGAATGAAAGAACTTTTGAAGAACTCTCTTAAATGTGCAAAATTCTTTCTTAAAATTTTTTCTTATCTACTGTTGTTTGCAAGAAAAATACAAGAACCTACCTAATTTGAAATGGACTGGATGTTCAGATGTATTGACAATTAAATACAGTAAACTTTCACCTATGTCTTTCACCGTGAAACGTCTCTGAGGGACCCCCCAACTCTACTATGGGTCTTCAAGTTATTTTAATCCAGCAACGTTCATTTGCTGTCTCGGCCTCGTATCTATAAGTTCTTTGAAAGCCACTTTGTGAACTGCGCATGTGCCGAAAAGCGCGAATCTTTAAATGTCAGGAAGCTTAAAACAGTTCTAGATATAGATTAATACCTTTTACATGAGAGAGCAGACAACTTTTTTGGATAAAATATTCTGAAAGTGAATGTGAGTTTGTTATAAAGAACTGAATTTTCAAATGTATCATGCTAGGTTGAGTGAAAATATTAGCTGCCAGGAAGGTTAAATGCTCTTTAGTACATGGCACTACAACGGCAAACAAGGTTTTGGAGAAAATCTTTTTAATGTAAATGTAAGTTATGAAGGTGTAAATAGCAATATTTTTCAAGTGTAAAATGTAAAATGATTAGCGTCAGTCCCCTTGTATCTCACGTTTCGGGGTGCTTGATTAGCGTGAGTCCTCTTGCCTCTCATGCTTCAGTGAAGATGTTCGAACTGAAAACTTTGAGCTTCTTGACAAAAAGCTCTCCGATTGTAAAAATCAGTTACATCATTACGAATCATCTCCCTATCAATTAAAGTAGCCTGTTGCAGAATCCGATTCTGTAATTCGTCTAAGCTTTACAGTTTCGTTGAGTATACTTTGCTTTTTGAATAACTCTAAAGAAAATAGTCGAAAGACGCCAGATCCGGAGATCTAGCAGGCCACTCGATTCCACCCCTTCTTCCGATCCACCTTTGAGGGAACTGAGTATTCAAATATGCTCAAACCTCCCTACCGTAATGAGCCACTGCTAAGTCCTACTGGAACCAAATATTTTGAAAATTATCGCCTGTAATCTCCCTTATTATTGCTACAGTTTGGTTTCTGAGAAGCTCTTCATACGTACGGGCATCGATGAAGAAAGGACCTATCAATTTATTATTCAAGATACCAGCCCAAACATTAATCTATTGTCGATATTGTGTGTTATTCTCCAACATCCAATCAAGATTTGTGTCGGACTAATATCTACAATTTTGACTGTTAACTTCACCTTTTAAAGTCAAAGTAGATTTATCTGAAAATGCTGTATTGTACAAGAAAAGAGGATCTCTATCAATTCTGTCCATCATAATTTCATGAAATTCAACCCGACAATTAGGACCGTCTTCATTGAGCTCTTAAACCAGATGAACTTTGTAAGGATGAAAATTAATTCTTCTTAAAATATTTCGAACTGTCTCAGGAGCAACGTCACGTTTAACACTAGGTCGACGTGAACTAAGGTGTGGGTTTTCAATAAATGCTTGGGCTATGTCTATCTGCATCTCCTCAGATCCTGCAAATTTTGGCCGACTAGTTCTCTGAAGGTCCTTGATTGATCCATAATTCATAAAGCGCCCTACAGTTATTTCATTTGTTGATTTTGAGACAGGATTCAACCCTTCTCCATTACGAAAAGTATTGACTTAGTTATCGTAAAACGGCATGAGACTGTATAACTCTTCAAGGAGGCTCAGATCTCTCACCAGAACATCTGAAACTTTTAATGAAAAAATTTCTTATGATTTTACTATATTCAGAAGGCTGTAAACAAGATCAATACAGAGCTCACCAATGAATTTCTCGTTGAAATTTACTCCAGGAATTACATTGATCTCTTGGAAAACTTTGTTAATTTTAAATAACCTCTAAATGTCCTTGACAGTTACAATTAACCTATGACTTGGGTACGTATCTGAACGTAGAATTTTCTAACCTATCGACTGCAAATGTGAAAAAAGAGTGTTTTCATTTAAAAAACAAAATTGACCTTAAAAAGCCATAAATGTCAACTTCAAGGTCAAAATGAAGGTCACCATTGAATTCCTTGTTAAAATTTACTTCATAAATCAGACTGATCTCTTGGTAAACTTTGTTGATTTCAAATAACCTCTGACTGACCTTGAACGTTACAATTGACCTATGACTTAGGTACGTACCTGAACGTAGAATTTTTCGCTCTATCGATTGCAGATGTAAAAAAGGGGGTTTCCATTTAAAAAAATAATTTTGACCCTTAAAAAGCCATGAAGGTCAACTTCAAGCTCAAAATGAAGGTCATTATTGAATTTCTCGTTGAAATTTACTTCAGGAATAAACTTCACTTTTTGGAAAAATATTTCACCTGAGGAAATATCCAACCGTGCCGGGTCGCAGCCCACACCTTGAGAGCAACAGAAATGATAATAAGGCATTCTTTAGTCCGTATTATGTCTGTAAGGATACGTAGTTCCCGGGTGGGTGGGGGCAGCTTAGTAGTATGTGTTCTAGGAAACCAGCGTGTGCATGACGTGCTATGCATCTAACGCTGGGAACTTCTTGACATAAAATGCGGTCTCGATATACTCAGATGAAAATGATACCGTCGTGGCACGCGAAAATAAAATCCTCTGTTCCTGAATTAAGCGCTGATGATTTTAGAGAAGCAAACATTTGCTCTTTTGACAAGAAGTGTCCTTCTACATTTCTGTGAAAGTTTTGTGCATTTTCTGGTCAAGTTATCTCGTGCTTCCTCCCCATTTTTAGGATAGGATCTTTATTATTTGCAAGGATGTAGCTGTATTTAAAACAAGTTGATTATAAAGACACTGGGAAGTCAGAAGTTGCGTCCATATTGACGGTGTGAAGTGTTAATTCGCGGAACAGACGAATAGATGTACAAGATCTTATGCATATGCATGATCTTACGAGTGGCGATGTCAAAGGCGTTAACCTCTTTATTCATCAATTAAACTACCCCAAACGAGTAGAGTGGAACCGGGACAGCAAGCAGGTTAGTCACAGCTAACTTGTTCTACACCGACAGATTTGAAGACCAAATCTTCCGAACAAGATGCTTGTGTCTGTTTTGCAGAGACTCCTTAACTAATTTTTCGTCCTAAATGCGGATTTGAGGCATACCCAGGTAAGTATAGATATCTCCAGTGCTAAGATATCTGATAACACTTACATTTACAAGCTCAGGGTCCTCGGGAACGCCAATAATCTTTCCTTTCCTCAGATGAATTTTGGCACATTTGTCTAATCCAACGTCCATAAAAATCTCTCCTGTGTACTGCTTGACGATATTTAAAGCACTCTGAAATTTGCTTTTACAAGAAGCATAGATCTTTAGGTCTTCCATATAAAAAACGTGTGTGACCTTGTGCTCGCGAAGAATATTGTCGCACAGAGGTATCCAGAAGAATTTCTTAGTGCAAGATATAGAAGCAGAAGTGTGATGCAAAAAAGCAGAGAACTCATCGTGTCGCTCGAAAGACGCCCCTATGAAACGTGACATTGTTTGTTCTCATTCGATATTTTCCAGATGAAAAAGTAAATCTAGTTTTTCAAAAGGGCATCAATCTATCTACATTTCACTAGGTGTATATGAACTTTCAAGCTCTCTAACTGATAGATGATAAATCTATGAGAGGTTGCATCAAAAGCTTTCCGGTATATAATGCAGGCCATTGACGGGACGCGTTGATAAGCTGCTGCGTCTTAGCAGACGCACCTAGCAATTAGCAGTTTCTCTCGGTATCCTTGTTACACCTTTTTTTGAGCCATGTTATTTGCACATCTCTCTCCACGCAGGATCAATTCTTCGAATAATTCTGTTGTTTAGAACCTCTGTAAAAATCTCATACAATGTGTTCAAACAAGTGATTGGCCTGTAATTCTCTGGGTTGGACAAGTTGTCTTTTTCCGTATGAGTATAGTGCGTCCTAGAAGCAGCCATTTCGAAATGGGCGTTTCCGACTTTAAATATAGGTGAATATGCGGGCCAGATGTTACTGTGTATAAGTAAACTTCTTCCACCAGAAGTTCTTGATAGCATCTGTTCCTGCAGCGGGAAAGTTCTTTGAACCCCTTAGTGCTTTTCTCACCTATTTAGCAGGAATGGGCATATATTCTTCTTCTCAGATATTATAAGCTTTTTGTAAAACTTATCAAAGGAAATTATATTATCAGCATTTTTTCTCAACGCCAGTGTTTTCGGGATCTTGTATAACTCTCTCCAAAAAGTCTTTACCTCTTTCGGCTTAGATGGATTGTTTTCAGAAACCAGGGAAATGCTTAAGAGGCGCGCTGGATCAGCAAGAAAATTTTAATTCTTCCTAATCCAGCTCTCCCTCTTCTGTATTCTCCGTCATTCGTCGAATAATACCCGTACATTGTCAACAATATGCTGCTTGAGTGTCAGCAGCTTTGACTTGTTCGGTGTGTGTTTAAACGACCTTAGTGTTTGGGAAAACTTTCCAACCCTTACCGTGAATGGTACATCAGATGTCATGTAGTCAATTAATCACTGAACACGTGACGCATTCTGCCTTGTCCAACCAGTCTTCTAGTTTAGTAGATGCATTCGTTTTTTGATTTTTGGATCACACGTTATTTTTAGCTTTCAATTTGGGGCTTACGAGGAAACTGTGTGTTAATATTTCTCTTTGTCCCAAATGTATTATCATCTCAGAAGGTGCCTGAATTCCGCAGTTGGAGTCGATGTCGCTTCTCATCTTTATCTTTAGCTTGTTCATGTAGTGATTGAGGAAGGGCTCCATACACGCATCCAGTTTTTAAGAGTTAGGCGTAGTGTTTTTGCAATGACTGATGCGAAACATGCTAAAGGTCTAGGTGTTTCTGAAACCACAGAGTGTGCATACGCACCATAACGCCTCCTATGACAGAAATAATGCTGGCAAGGTCGCAGTATAGCAAGTTGTTCTTGCGTCAATTCGTCCACTCAATGTGGGTGTTACGTCGGTTCGTCGTCGTGTTTTCATCAAAATTATTCTCAGAACCGCGAGCCCTAGGTTGATCGGCACTGCTTGCCGCCTCATTGTCGGGTACTTGGCCTGGTATCCCACAGTCATCGTTTAAGACATCTTTGCAAGGTACCATTCAGCACTTGGCACGGTTTTCATGCCGTCGCTTAAGGGTTATTCCTTCGAAATGATCCCGGGACAATTGTCTGCTACTGCTCATTGATTATTGTAGCACATTCAGCAGAACTCCTTGATCAGTCAAGGAAGCTGTCGTCATGTCTAAAATCACTCCTTATTACTTCTTTTGTCAAAAGACAACTACCTTCAATCCTTCTATGAAGAATCTTTAAAAAAATGTAGAGATGTGTTGCATATATAAATGGATAATATTACATAATATATTTAATAATATATACATTGTTTCTCTGCTGCTAGAAAATGTATTTGTTCGTGTTCACGCAGGATTAAAAAAATGTCACGCCTTCAAAAAACTGTAATGAAATATATATGCAGTTATAGCACATATAGTAGAGAGCGCGTCACCATCATACGACGCCAACGACACGTCACTTACAAATAGTTATGCCTGTCTATTGCTGTGGTCTTACTCTTATACCTACAGATTGCTTCTATAACTTTTCTTTGTATCTCTGACTCACATTTGTCTGAAATAAAAAGCGAGACAAATTTTGATCAAACTTTGTAAATGTTTGATCTTATAACAGACCATTACAAACTTAAAAGTTTATTTAATAACTATAATTGAACACTTGGAAAATGCCGATATTTTAAAACCAGATGCTGAATCAGAGTCATTCGTCTTTGAAGCAATCGCCGAGACTGGCACCAGTGGAGCAGAATATATGTAGATAGATAAACGTTTATTTTTTGGCCTGCTGGCCTTAAAAAATTGACTTGGTTACACTACCAGTTTTTTACAGAATTTGCTTACAACTACGTCTTACAAAGTACTATCCATCCACACCTTATAACTAATCTGCTCGCTCCAATGGTCTAACCTTCCTCGCTGCGCCTCGCCTCGCACGCATTTCGCCCTTTTGTCGCTATGCCTAGCATTACCATCCTCTGTCTCCGCGGCTAACACCTAATACTTAATTACTATATATAAGATTTACATTTCTGTTACATCTACTTCCTCTCCTATTAACAATCTTTCCTTCTCTTCTTCTCTATCTTACCCAACACCCCCCTCACCCATGCTACTGCCCTTTTGTCACCCATTTCATGCAACAATACCTCCATGCTTATCCCCCTCCATTCCACCTGTTCAAATTCCTTTAACCAATGCTCCAATTTTGCATCCCCCTTTCCGCACAATTCACACATTCTCTTTTCTCTAGAGAGCCAGAACCTCTTATAATTCTCCATGCAACCGCACCTCATTCTCGCTATAAGTTCCTGACATCCTTGCTCTCCTTTCTTACACAAATATTGCGCTCTCTCCATTGGCATAATCCACACATATTTTCCGTTACACCTTGACTCTCTTATTCTCTCCTCTCTTTCTGCCTTCTCCTTCTCTATGCCAATCTTTTGAACCAACTCATGTGCCTTCCTTCCTCGTGCCTTCTTCTAACTTCATCCATCTGCAATCCATTCGTTCTAAAATAACTTTCCCTTTCCACCTCCATCTTTGCACCACTACGTCTGTTCTCCTTCTCCCGCCAATACTCCCTAACCACTTTACTTCCCTCCTCTTCCAAATATTTCTCCTCATATTCACACGCTCGACTCCCTGTTATAATCCCTGAACTCGCTGTTTCTGTCTCCCTCCTGACAATAGAGTCTCTCCTGTACCCTATTTACCTCCTCACTTACCTTCCAACACCACACCTCCAGTCCGTAAAATAAAACACTTATCACTAGCGAATCAAACAAATTCATTCTCTTTTTAAAATCATCTGCCAACAATCTATTCCCCAGCCCCCACATCTGCCTCATCGCCACATTTTCCCTTTTTACTCTCTCTTTTATATGACCATCCACTCCCCCATTTCTTCGAAACAGGATGCCCAGGTACACAAACTCTTTCACCTCCTGTACCGCTTTTCCCTTCTACTTCCACTCCTCTCCCCAATCTCTCCCACCTCCTTTCCTAAACACCATAACCTTCGACTTGTCCGCATTTAACTCTAACCTATTTTTGTCCAAGTAACGTCTCAACTTCTTCATCATATCCTTTCAAGACTCTTCGGTCTTTGCCAACAGCATTATGTCATCTGCATATGCGAGTGACCATGTCCTGACTTCTCCTACCCTAACTCCACCTGCCACTCCGGCCGCTAGCTTGCTTTCCATATCCGCGATCAAAATTGCAAAAAGCGTTGGGCTTGCTTCAACCCCCTATCCATCCAGAATCATCTGGAGATTCCTTCCCCTCCTTTCACTCTATCTTTCGTCTCCTCATATACCTCCCTCACCCTCTCGATCAGGCTCCTCTTTGCTCCTCTCTCTTCTATTGCCTACCGCAACCTCCTCCTTTTCACTGACGGGAACGTGCTCTTAAGATCTACAAAAAAAGGGGAAACATTGTCACCCTATTTGGTTAATTCTCTATCTATCAGGTGTTGCAAAACGTAAATATTGTCAATAGTGTTCCTTCTCTCTCTCTCATATTTTTTTCACGACCCCGTTCAGCTCCTGCCCTACCTCTTGTGTGCCAAAAAGCCACGCTTCGTTTTCTACCCCGCCAATCCCTGCTACCTTCGATTTTAAACTTTCCTATATGCTTCTCTCTCTCCTCGTCGTTCAGCTCCTCTTTATCTAACTCTCTGTTTCTTCTAATCTCCTCATCTCTCTTTCGAGTATCTGGTCCCTGAAATGAATTCTTAAATAATTTTCTCCATTCGTCACTCCCTATCTTCTCACTTATCCCCAACCTACGTTTCCTAAACCTATTAATTATCTTCCACACGTCCTCTTCAGTCTTGTCACTTCTCAACTCCTCTTTCAGCTCTTTTTCTTTTTCCTGCTCTTTCTTCTTACACATTGCCCTAAACTCCTTCCTGATTTCTACGTACTCCTCCCTTTCCGCCGTTCCTTTCTTCCACTTTCTGTGCTTCTTTTTCTCCTTTATCTTCATCATTTTACATTCCCTATCCCATCACGGCTTTACCATTCCTTTCTTCTTTTCCCTAAAAACCTTCTTTAGCACGCAACCTTTCACTTTCTCTTGCAGATCCTCCTATATCTGGTCCACGGGCTCCCACTCAAAGCTTACCTTGCCCGAATGCTCCTGACACTTATCCATCGCCTCTCTCGATCATGACACCCTCTAACCTAACGACTCTTTTTCCCCATCTTGCCTTTCGCCAGCCTTCCCCTGTATCCACAAACTCAATGGCTGATGGTCTGATTTCACCCTTCCTTCCACTGCGAATTTCTCTATCTCATCAAACCCTTGCACATTCATAATCACGTAGTCTATCACCGATACACCCGTCTTACTCAAATACGTGTATTCTCCCTCTTCGTCCCCTTTTACCATACTATTCGCCATCGCCTACCCTCTATCTTCCATCCATATCTTAGAATCTTCCCCTCTTTATTTATTATTTTATCCTTCGATTTTCTTTCAAAGCTCTCCCCTTCCTGGTACAGACCCCCTTCCCGCCGAATTCTCGCATTAAAGTCTCCCCCCATTACCACCATACCCTCATCTCGCTCTCCTCGTAAATTTCCTATCCCTTTTTTAATCCCTTTCCGTTCCATCCTTATTGTACACAGTCACAAACTTGTACATCACCCCTTCTATCTTTACAGCCCTCATTTGCACGCCCTCCCCCTCTCCATGAATTTCTTCCTCTAATCCATCCCTAACCCCTGTTATAATTCCCACACTAGCCCTTCCTTTTCTTTTTATCGCCTCCTGTAGCCTCCACCTATACCCCCTTGGTAACTTTCGCTCTACTCTATCTCATTCCTTTCTCTCTACCCACGTCTCTACACGTCCAATTACATCAAATTCCTAAATATACCTCCAGAAATCCTCATCTTTCTTTTTCACCCCGGCTACGTTCCAGTACAACACCTTTAACATTCCTGCACCCCGCTTTACTGCCACCCCCTACTTCCCCCGAAATAAAATTCCCTGCACTTCCTTCAAAACCTCCTTCTCCTCGTCCCATACTCACATTTTTTCGTCTATTTTTATTTTCCCATACCCTACCTTCACTGCTCTCCATTCGCTCCTCTCCCTTCTAGCCCTGTCATTTAGCATTCTCTGAACATCCCTTTCCTGCATCGTCAAATCTTGATCAATAAAAACCTCATTGTCCTTTACCCTATTTTTGTTACGCATTACCCCCAAATTTTTCTTCCCAGGTTTCCAAATTCCACCACCACCACTTCATTCTCCTTTCTCCTCTCCATCTTTCCCGCTCTTGAGCTTCAATCCTCTTTTCACTATATTATTTCTCCTATCTGCCTTCTCTTGTCTCTCCATTCTCAACTCCGTTGCTCTTATCCTTTTCCTATCCGTTCTCTCCTTCTTTTCATTCATACGCTCCTCTACTTTCTCTTCCATCATGATCTTTACTTTCTCCCAAATACCTTGCTTCTCACCCTCTCCCCTGCCCACTGTTTCCATTCCTAATCTGCCCTCCACCTTCTCCAGCCTTTTTTCTGCCCTTTCCTTCCACATCCTAATATCTTCTTCCATTTCCTTTATCTTATCCTCTTTTTGCTTCCTTACCGACTCCAACTCCCTCTGCAATCCTTCTACTTTTCCCCTTAGCTCTTTTACTTCCTTTCCCCATCTCTCATCTCTTACCCTCAGGTCCTCCCTCATACTTTTCATCTGCTCCATAGCCTCCTTTACGTCCTCCCATAACCCTCTGATCTCGCCTATCAGCATCTTGATAGTCTCCTTCACCGTCTGCTTGTCCATTTGGGAGGGGGGAGGCACTCTTGAACCACTCTTGTCCGCCATGAAGGCCCAAAAATTTAAATAAAAAACTACCCCGCTCCCTTGAAAACCTGAGCTCACTTTCCCTATTTAGCCAAGTCAAACACCCCTACTACAATGTAAATTAATTTATATCTTCCCAATGTACCCCTCACAACCGTAATCACCTCCTAGAATTCCACACTCACACTCTACTTACTCCTGGGAAAGTAAGGAAAAAGGTTAACGACCGCGAAGAAAACTTTGCAGCTTTTACGAAAAGCGGACGTGATTTGGTCAAAAGTCCTGCCATGAAAACGATGATCCCGACACGAACCAAATAGTAGAAAAGTTACTATCAGATACACATCTATTTGTCTATAAAAGTTGTTGTGGTAATTATATAACTTCACGTCAATCTAATAGGGAATTCCATTATTCCGCCCTAGTACACTCTAAGAGCACTTCTGCTCTTTGTGCCTTGTTCGATTCATGAAGGCAATCCCAGCGTGGGCCCTTTGTGGAAACAACACGCTAATTCATAAGGGCTCAACATGGGCTTCTCTCGTGGATTCCTCATGGTTGCCGCCATGAAAGCTCTCTTGGTTTTTTTTGCCAGAGCTGGTACCTGTACTGACATATCTCTGAGATGATGACACTATTTTGTACTGGGCTGTCAGTGTTGGGCCAGTACTGGATATCGCTACTGGCACACTACTACCCCAAAAGAAAATTCACCATGGACGCAGTACTATGTTAGTGCTAACTAGTACCACACTGCTATACTCTAAAGATATGAAAAAAGGTATTAAATACATAAATAATAATTCATTGCAAGTTATTTGACTGCGATAAACCGACAAGTTGAAACTCGGTGAAAAAACCATCCTCATAAGCTACAGTTCAGAAATGTTGAAGTACCAAATTTTAAGGTCTCTGAAAATCGGTTTTGCTCAACATCTATTTGCAATCAAATCTGATATGTTTCAGAAAAAGAAAATTAATTTTTTTCCCACTAGAAAGAAATAAAATTAAGTGTACAGAAAAGGAAGTAGCAAAAGTTTACAGGGCCTGCACATTCAAAACAAACAAGATAATCCGTGTTGTCGTCATCTGCTTGCAATAAAAAGTTTTCATTGTCAAGAAAAGGGAATAGCTGATTTTCCCCACCATAACACAGTAAGCTGGTTTTTCCCACCATAAAACAAAAACAATCGTGACATGCCAGTCATTGTAGTTAAGCTGCGTTTCCTTAGAAGGATCACGTACGTGGGTCGTGAAAACGATTCTAGTAACCATTTCCTTGAAATCCTCAACTTTATGGATGGTTTTTCGCTCTTATTCTCCTGTCTAAGGGTGAAAATCGGCAGCAAGAATCTAAAAAAGCGAAATATCGCAGAATAGAATTTCTAATGGTTTTCGTGGGGGTTGAATATCATTTTAGCAACAATTCCTGCATTATTCTCTACTGTGTGAATGGCTTAGTCCTCTGTATTGAAATTCAATTTTTTCTGTTAAATAATTATATTCATTATGATAATTATTATTAAATGTTATTATCTTACCCTGACATGGAAAAATGCCTCACAATATCAGGACAAGAAATTTACGAGTAAGATTTCTATTGTTCGACGTTCCTTTACCTTGTATTACTTGATCAACTCTTATTTTAAAAACATTATTAAATCTATTTCTCACCTGCTTGGTGTGCAACTCAACACACTCTAAAATAATTATATTGCTTATTAATATTAATTAATATATCGCTGAAAAAAAAATTCATTCAAAAAGCTACCTTTTATGTTTTTGGTCACATCCCATATTTTCACTTCTTTCTTATACCAATATGAAACAGATGGGCAAAAATCTTAATTTTGCGGTGTAAAAGACCTAAGCCATGGGATATTTATCCTTTCTTTGGTGCGAATCATTTTATTTTGAATTTGTTTGTTTAATTTAAAAACTCATCTGGTTTCGTAGAAGTTGCATTTTTCTGGGTTGAATATTCAACTTTATTTTTGTAATATTCTTCTTTTTAGATCGAAAACTCATTTCTTTTAGTTATTTTTTTATTTTAATATTAATTTATTTTAAGTACAAACTTATTCATCTTTTTTTCGTAGAAAAATAATTTTGGTTGAAAATTAATTTTCTTAGTTCAAAATTGATTAAGTCTAAGCAAAATGTAACTAGTTTGTAGAAAAATTCATTAATATTCCTGTGAAAATTAAAAATGGTTTTCACTTTAGAGAACGAATTTTAAGAGACTATTTATGAAGATTTCAAAAGATTTTCAAAATTTTAATCAAAAATTAGAAACTTTTAAGAGATTATTCTTTATTTTGCAGAATTTATGAAGGATTAAAGATTTTTAAAGTTTGAATATAATGAAAAAACTATCTTCAGATTTCTCGGGACATTTTCAATTATATTTTTGTTTTTAAACTTATTTTTACAAAATACTTTAAATAGTATAAAATTAAAACAAATTTATAAGCATAAAAAAATTAAATAATTATTATTTCAGAAAAAATTCGATTAGGTTAAAAGATATTTAGAGGTTTTGAAGAGATTACAAATAATTAAAAATTTAGAATGATTCAAAAAATTGTTTAAAAAAAATATATTTTTGAAAATCTTTAGATAAGATTTTGACGATTCTAAATAGTTTTTTAGGATCTTCAGATAGTAGCAACATGAAAAATATTAACGATTTTTCTTTTTGAAAAATAATTAACAAGAGTTCAAAATATTTTGATGTAAATTGAATGTAAATTGAATATATATAAAATTGGAAAATTATTCTTTATTTTTTATAAATTAATTTTAAGGGTATATTAAAAAGATTTGAAAAGATCTTAAAAATTGTCAGAAAATAAACCGGAAGATTTTAACGCATTATTTTAATTTTGCCGTATTTATTAAAAGTTTTAGAGAAAACTGGAATGACATAAAAAATTGGTTAGAAGTTTCAAAAAAATTAAAAAATAACAACAAATTTAAAAAGATTGCATAAAACGTTAAAAAAAATTGATAAGGTTGTTAAAGGTCTTAAAATCAAATTTTGAAACTTTCTAAGCATTTTGAAAGGCTGAAAAAGAAG
This sequence comes from Belonocnema kinseyi, assembly GCF_010883055.1. Classification (NCBI taxonomy): domain Eukaryota; kingdom Metazoa; phylum Arthropoda; class Insecta; order Hymenoptera; family Cynipidae; genus Belonocnema; species Belonocnema kinseyi. The sequence goes on along the minus strand of NC_046664.1, from coordinate 3,734,726 downwards.
AAATAAATTTCACTAAAATTCATATAAAAATATATTCATATTATTTCGTAAACGGGTATTTTAGTTTTCCCAAATTTGGCACTTTCATCTCAAATTTTTTTTAATTACTTTTTTTTCTAAATTATGAACCAAAATATCTAAAAACACGTGGTTTTTTAGATGCTCTCCAGGTATACCATTTTTAAGGTAAAAAAAAACAATAATTAACCCAAGAATATTCAATTTGATATTTTTGGTGTTGCTGGTAATAAATAAACGACTAAAATGCTAAATTTTATTAGTTGTAATACTATGTCGTACGTCATTTTTGACATAGAATCTAATTCTGACACTTTTTATACAAAAAATGTTTTTTTTATGCAATATTTTGTTTACACAAACTAATTTTACAAAACTAATCGCATTTTTGGATTAAGCGTACTTTAAAAGACCTCAAATAATTGAATTCATATTTTCTTTTCCTTCATTATGAACATAAACAGTTTTATTAAATTTACAAAATTAATTATTTATCAATTTGTTTATTAAAAAGCGTAATTAAAGACATAAAATAACTATCTCGGATGTAACTTTCGCCATGCAATCTGATTCTAGTATTTTTTTCGCAAAATTAGTTTATAACGCAATAATTTGTTTAAACAAATAGGTAGAAATTGACAGTCCCCGCGAGCAGGTGCTCTCTCTTTGATACCTGGGAGTAGAATGAGGGTCAGTAGGCCAATCTGCTGTAATTAATAATGTTTATAAGCATTCACAAACAAATTTTATTGTCAAATTATTTATTGAATTTTTGTAGTTGTTCAAATTTGGAATTTTTAAAATAAGAATTCAACTGTCATATCGAAATTCATCGTTTTGTGTTAAAGAATGTACTATTATGGAGAAAAATTCAACTATTTGTTAAAAATTCATGTCTTTTAATTTAAATTTTAGCTATTTGATTGCAATTTTTGTTTGAAAATTTAACTATTCTGTTCAAAAAACGTCTTCTTGGCTTGAAAAATTAACTCTTGATGGTGAAACTTTTACTCTTTTGTTGGAAATATTTTTTTTATATTAAAAGTTAATATTTTAAACTAAAGATTTAATTCGTGCACTATTATGTTGAAAAATCGTATTTTCTAGAATAAAAATTATAATTACATGGAGGAAAATTCGACTATTTTGTTAAAAATCCATCTCTTTGATTTGAAAATTCACTATTTTTTTTTTTTAATTAATATTCTTAAGTGAATAGTTAATTTTCACGCTTATCAACACTCAGAGAGTTTCCTTTTCTTCCTGCCCATCCATTTTTAAGGGGGAGGGCGATTTACGGTTACGCATGTTTTTTCTAAACGAATTCTCTTCTGCGCTTTCTTCGGAATCTCTTGGCTGTCCATCTTCCTATTCAAAAGATCCTGCCCCTCACTTGCGCTAGACGCTCCCTCCCTTCCTTCGCTCAATTTTTTTTTCGTCCGCCCGACGCGCTACTCGGCACTGGGCCACACACAGATGGCCGTCGTAGTCTGTGGGAAATATATTCTCCGTCGAAGTCACTACACTGAAAATTTTTTGGGCATGCTGCTCGCCAACGTGGTAGAGTTGGAACACCAAACGAGTTGCGCGCTGCTCGTCTGCAACTTGGTAGACATCCTTTCTCATATTGGGCACGCTCTGTTTCTACATTGGAACAGCTATAGTCCCAACAGTATTGGTACAGTAACGCTCCTTTTAGTCGGGAGCACGGAATCCCCACGCCGAGTTTCGCGGGCAGTTATACAGTTATAGTTTATACTCTTGAGGCAATTTCGTTCCCCTTTGTGGGACTGCTGCATTCCCAATACACGGAAAAAGATCTGCTCGCACGTTTGGTACTATATCTTACTTAAATGAGGTCTGGCCGCTGCACTAACCGTCGTGGTGGGCCTGCCTTGCCACTAAGAAGACAGCTGATTGCCCAGATTTTTTTCAGTGTACCTGCACTGCCACCTTCCGCTCTACCGTCGGTAACTGGGACCTTCACCATGCAAAAAGTACCTTCTGCAACCTACAGATGTCGCTCAAGACTGCTGCTTACTGCCGCAAATTTTCCTCTTATTTGCTAGATTTAGCCAAACCCCACTTGGAAACTAATCCGAAAATTAATTTTTTATTCTGCAATCCACCTTTTACAACCCTACTTACCTCTCAGGATTCTACTCTCGCACTCCACTCAAACCTTCCACAAAAACTCCTTAAAATCTTCTTACCGAATGTGACCGCACACGTTCTCTATTACCGCCAACAACATGCAAGGCTTAAAAACAAGTGTACCTTTAAAATAACCTGGAAAAAACCTGATAAGTCGAAAGTCTGCAATATCACTGATATAAGAAATCAACCCCTAAGGTTTAGAGGTAAATTTTGAGAGGGTTCCATCTGTAGTATAGGTATGATGCTTTTTCAGTCATAGAAGTACTAGCATTTCAAATTATTTATTTTTATAAAGTCAAACTTCTTCTAATTGATTGGATGACTAGTAGGATTGTAGTTAATATGCTGCAATTCAAAATTATATAAGATCGGACGACGACGGCCTACTGGAACGTTTTCCATTTCATCTTTTGTTAATTGAGTAACTGTTCCGCTTCCCATGTTTATTTTTACCCGTACTCTGGCGCAACTTCGAGTATTATATGTATATATTCCAGCAAGATCGCTACTACTTTCCAATATTGCAAAGACGTCTCCAGAAGGTGTTGTTAATACAATTAGCTCTTGGATTGGTATAGGTCCATAGCGATTCGATCCGTGGTACACTAAAATTGGTTTATCCAGAGGAAAAGTGTATCTTTGTAGTTTGAATATCTCGTTCGGATTCTTCATGGAAATAAGCCTAATAAACTGAAGCTGGTCCAGTTCATATCCAGATCCGTCAGAAGAAGGAAGCCTGGTAGGTAAAGACATGGACCTATAAGAAGAACTGTACCTGGAACGAAGTGGTGGCTCAACAAGATGAAGAGACCTGGCAGAAAAATATTAATTGTAAGAAGAAAAAGAAGGAAAAAATGAAACTCTATCTTTTTAATAATTTCTTAAACTGTAAAATGTTTTTGTTCATTTACCAGAGATAAATAATATACGTTAGTTTCAAAACATTTGAATCAAAATTGAATAAGTTATAATTTACCACAATAGCGTAGAGGAAATCAGAGTTATTTTTCTAACCGGTTACCCACTCCTGCAAAGGACGTAGGAAACGACAGCTTTTATTCCATAATAGGATAAACTTTCGCCAAATAGCATGAAAACTTTAACGCGAGAAATTTTACATTCAACAAAATTTAATTAAATTTTTTTCTTTCTTGTCTAATCGCTGATTTTCTATTGTTTTTCCCGCGTTCGTAATTTTCTACGTTGCTTTTTTAAGTTGGAGGCAAGTTTTATATGCAAAAATATTTAAAACTCCATGCCAAACTGGCCTATTTTAGGAAATTTAAAAGAATTTCACAGACTTTGATTAAACTCATGAAAATTTGGAGAATATCACAGCGCAAGATTTTTAAAATAAAAAAATTTCCATACGAAAAATTCATTATAAATTTCCAGAAAATCGGAATATATTTCGAAGCCTTGTTGGAAAATGTACGTATGAGAAATTCAAAAGAATTTTATGCAAAGTTTTTGAAATTCAATTAATTTATAAACGATTTAAGTAAATAGAACAAATAAAAAATGTATTAAATTCAAATAAACGAAAGTGATTTGAATTGAAAAGAATTCTGAGTTGAATTGAAATAAATTTAAGAATATGCGGAAATTCTCGGCTTCTCTGTTTTAATTGATTAAAAGAAGCGACCTTCGTAATATTTTTATTTAACAAAGCTGCTATACTGACTCTCTCTGGAAAAAGAGACTAAAAAAGGAAATTGTGGTAAAAATGGGACTAATAGGTACGTTCATGTTTACCAGGGGTGTTAGTTGAAGTTTACCGGTTTTACTCATAGATGTCGCTAGAGATATGTATACATTTCTATGATTTGGCATCTATGTCATATTTTTCTATGGACAACAACCTTAAAAAATACACAATTCCATTCTGCCAAAATAATAGCATCATATTTGCTTACCTCAGTGAATATGTCGAGTTTCGTTCCAAGTAAATCGCATTTGCGGCATTCGTTGCTTCTCTTATTTCATTAAAAGAAAAAAGCAGTTGAAGCTCATGGATTGCTGGTAGAAACTTATGGTAAACATGCTCCAGTGATTAGAAGATGTGAGACATGGTTTCGTCAATTTAAAAGCGGAGATTTCGATTTAACAGACAATGAACATCCTGGTGCAGCGAAAAAATTCGAAGACGAGAAATTGCAAACATTATTGGATGAAGATCCAACCCAATCGCAACAACAATTGCCACAAACACTAAATGTGACCCAAGGAACAATTTGCCAATTATAAAAGCCATGGGAGGAATCCAAAAGTATGGAAAATTGGTACCACACCAACTGAAAGATAGACAAATGGAAAATCGAAAAGCCATTTGTGAAATTCTGCTTGAACGGTTCGAAAGGAAATCGTTTCTGCATCTATTTGTCACGGGGGGCGAAAAATAGATTTATTTCGAGAAACCGAAGCGGAAAAAATCGTGGCTCTCACCTGCTGAGGTCGGCCTATCGACTCTAAGGCCAAATTGCTTTGGCTGCAAGACAATGATCTGAGTTTGGTGGGACCAGTGTGGTGTGGTGTACTTCGAGTTATTAAAACCTTGTGAGATGGTGAATACGGATCGCTAAGGACAACAAATTATTAATTTGAATCATGCATTGATCGAAAAACGGCCGGAATGGGCCCGAAGACATGGCGAAGTTATCCTACAACATGATAACGCACCGTCCCATACCGCTAAAGTGGTGAAGAACACATTAAAAGCGTTGAATTGGGAAATATTATCGCACCCGCCATACTCAGCAGACCTCGCCCCGTCCGACTATCACATTTTCGCATCGATGGGACACTCACTCGCAGAGATGCGCTTCACCAATTTTGAAGGAGTCGAAAAATGGCTCGTCGAATGGTTTGCCTCGAAAGAAAAAAAGTTTTTTTTGGATGGTATCCATAATTTGCCTGAAAGATGGAAAAAATGTGTAGAATCCAATGCTAGATACTTTGAGTAAAAAATATTTGAAATTCCCTTGAGGATTAAGTGCTTTCTTTATTGAAAAATCCGGTAAACTTCAAATAACACCCCTGGTATCTGGTGCCCATGACTATTGATAGATATCAGCGTAGTTTATATTTCTCGTTACTTGGCTACACAACTTACTGTAAAATGTGATTAACGATAACTCTATTTTTTAATGAAACTCACCCATGACTGCGTTTTGCATGTTCTACTCTATAGCTATATAAGAGTTTGCGATTAGGCCCCACTGGAGTTTCCTTTATTTCATCTGCGGTCAATGGGCTCACCTGACCGTCTTGCATGTTGATTTTTGCCCGTACTGTGCGAGAATTGTATGCACGAGTATATATTCCAGCAAGCATATCAGAACTGTCAAATATTGCAAATACTTCACTATCGAATGTTGATAACACAATGTGTTCTTGAGTTGATATAGGCCCATAGTTATTCGGATCTTCGAGCAATACAATTGGTGTAGCGACTGGAAAAGTGTATCTTTGCAGTCTGAATTTCCGTTGCGGATTTTTATAGGGAATAAGCTGAATAAATTCAAGTTGATCAAGTCCATAACCAAGTACGTTAGAAAAAGGAAGCCTGGTAGGTGAACTTCTATTCACGGCTGGAGGAGATCGAGACCTTGAAGGAAGGGAAGATTCGGCATGAGAGGAAGACGTGACTGGAGAACGAATTCTGGCATCAGGATGAAAACTGGAAGAAGGAAGAGAACTAGCAGGAGGATATTGTCTACCTGAAGAAGAAGATGGTCCGGCAGGTGAATCACCTGAAATAGGGGCATCATTAGACAAACATTTGAACTGCTTATAATACTAAATAGTGTATGCTCTTTCAGGTTATGATTACAAAAACGAGTATGCTGTTTATTTTTCTAAATATTATATGCACTTTATTAATTTCATGAATCTTACAACACAAACTGACGAAATAACTCATGAATCCTGATCAGAATTCTTGTGGTACAGTTAATGCATTTGAAAGCACAGTGTTTAAAAAAAATCTTTATGGGTTTCATTTAAGATTTTTGTTCATTTAAAAATCTTGAATCAAACCTACTCACTTCCCTGCAAAAATATACCTGCTTTGAAATGCACCTACTGTGCGGAATACATCTTTTTCGCTTTACTGAAATTCCAATCAAATGCAGTTGAATTTTCAACTGCACAGTTAAAGTACTTTAAAAATATTAAAGATGTTATAAATGTTCATTAGGCTATTATTATAATTCGATATTTTTCATAAAATTAGATACACATGTCCGAATTTACTTCAGCCCCCTCAGCAGACCGTTGTTTCTAAGTCTAACCAACTTTGGCCCGCCCTAGATCAGCAGCTAAAGTTGGGCCCAGTTTTGTTTTCATATGAAACTTATGTCGGCCCAGTCTAAATAGCCAACGTTGGCAGTCTAAAGGCGTATTCAGACAAGCGGTTCCGATTACGGTTGCGATTGACGATCTGGTTCATGCACATGGCGCATCAATTTCACACACGATTGCCGTTATTGTTGTTTTCGTATATAAGGAAAAATTCGGCATACTCTGTCCAAATGTGGGGTCTTAGAGCCATTTTTAGTTAAAAACTTGACACCAACATATGAAGCTTGCAAGAGGTACTGGAGTATTTTTTCAAAGCTGACGAGTCACGTGACTTCAACAACCGTTGTTGTTGCCTACGAGCAGCGAAGATTATAGCCCATTTGAAATCACCGCGGATGAAAATAGAGAGATTACTCAACGCGCAGCCTGAATCGGGATTGGATTGTGCTGCGCGCTGATCGGTCGACTATGGGGAATCTTTTGTTAACTAGTATCTTCCTGTATTGGCCAAACTCTAAAAAGTCAGCCCGGTATCCCAAGTGCCGACTGTCAAACGTTGGCCCAAATATGAGCTGGCCGTTGAATATATTCTGGTTCATTCAAAATAATCATTCTAAAATATTCTGAATTACCCAATAAGCAAAATGTTACACAATTGTTTAACAAAATTTGTTAGTGGGCGCCAATGTGAAAATTTGTTGTGCAAAAAGTTTTAAAGATATAATTTAATTCAACAATTATTTTATTAATATTTCGATTCACTATTAATTGATTGCAATGCTCAAGACACCCTTCAGAATTGAAGTAATTATTAAAACTCGCGACTAACGTTAGAAATTTTATTTGAAATATAATATTTGAAAATCTTATGCATTATGTATTTTTTCGAAGAAGGACCATTAACATTTATAGAAAAAAATACTCGAAATCAATTTTTATTCATTATTCGAATAATTATTTTGTTATATCCTTAAAGCATAGCAATAGTAGGTGTTAAAATTATATTAAAAAACAAAGTTGTTCCTGCATTGTAGCCCAATTCTATGCATATCTCGTTAAACACACTGGCCAAATCTTGGGTCCTCAAGTTAGGCCGATGGTCCGCAAAAACCTCGGCAAATCATAATCATATCACTAGTTGGGGCCGATCTTTGGCTAACAAGTTCGGTCTGAGTTATGCATAGTCGGACCGACTTTGGCCCAACGGAAATTCGTACATAGTCAAAATAAAATGTATAAGCTAGCATTATAAAGTCAATTTTTGAGAAAAAACTTTACTCTAAATCTTTCATTACTATTTCACATAATACGACCGATATTAGAGATTTGCTAAGACTTCAGTCAGTTTTTTAAACTTCTCGTGGTATCAGAATCTTGTTTAAGGCCATGTGTTGAGGATAACATCTGATCAAGTCAGCCCTAAGATCAATATTTTTTCACCCATATTGAAAAATAAAAGTTTAGATAATGCGAATTTTTTTTACGGCTAATTTAAATAAATATTAAAGGATCGTTTGTGGCCTTGCAAAGATTTTGAGGAAGAAAAAAGTTTATTTATGCAAATAATGATTTTTAACGGACACATCTAGGTTTTAGAGCAGAAGTTTGACTTTTAGCTTTCTCTGACGGTAATCATACAATCTGTTTTACCCTCAGACCCCTAGAATTTCGAAGTTGTCTACTCGTTGCGCTAGTGCTGCTTTGACACAGCTGATGTCAGACTGATACGTATGTCAGACCAAATATGTTTATTTGAATTTCAAGTGCAAACATTAGTTTTTGCATTATTTGTGTATAATTTTTGTGAGCGATTTTTGTTTTTGTAACCCACTTTGATAAATATAAACCTCATAGCTAGCCCATTGCATGCCTTCTATTTATCGTGCCAAATTTAGAACACGATATCTCATTCCGTGTGGACGTAAGTTGGGAAAGAAAATATCTACTGGTTTTTTCTTCAAAAAAATTTTTTTCTCAAAATTTTTACCGGAACAAGGCAGAGACATGGACTCTATTACCTCCTCTTTCATTTCCCAAACTTTTAGAGCGATACCTCCTTTCGTTTAGAGGTAAGTTGGGAAAGAAAAATTGAAGACCGGGTTTGGTCACGTGACCCTCTCGTCACATGGCCTTAATATACGTATTGAAATGGATAAGTTACATGGCCATTTCATGCTTTAAATCGTTACTATCCATTAAAACTGTGACATTCCGTTTATCAGCCTTATTTATCATATCTTAATTGTTTTTATTGAAGCAGTAAGTTCAATTTTTTTTTTAAATAATCTTATCAGAATCCGATTTTTGTTAAGGTTTTTTTCTTGCGCAATTAAAATCTAGAGAATCTGATGATAAAGAACTAGCAGATTTTATACAAGTCTTGTTATATAAGATTTGATAGATAATATATTGAGAACAATGTATAGAATTTCTACATGGACAGAATTGGACAGAAAGGTATGTTGAATGTGCTTATATATAAAATATAATTAAAAGTATGCACTGGTTCTAGAGATTATTAGAAGTTCTAAAATGACAATAAAAAACGTTTTATTAATTAAAGTTTCTGTTATGAGTTTTTATTTGAACTGTCAGTACCTTGATTATTCGCATGTTCGTTACTCCTCCCAAAATTTTTCAGAAAGTCAATTGTTTTAGGCGGCATACCTGATGATATTTCTGTAAAAAGGCAAAAAAGTTGGGGAAATTAAAATATTAAAAATGCATTTGATAACTGTACGGAATGCATACGATTTGAATTGATTCTAGTGAATATCTTGGCATTAAAATATGAGATTTCTCGACAAAATAAGCAATTTTAAACGAAAAAATATAGTGTTTCTGTATGAATAGAATTTTATTAAATTCTGGGCATTCCAAAATATAGTATTTCATAAAAATCTAGTGTGGACAAGATTTGATATAGTTTCAAGCAGATACTTTGAGCGAATAATAAACGATTAAATCTGATAATAAATTTAAATTTCAGAAATTTCCTTAATTGAATTAAGTAGGGTAGAAAGTAGATTGCGTAGCAGTAATCGTTAATTGCGGTGAGCTTAAAAAAGTAATATAAGATATCATACTTACCAATATAATTAAGGATGAACAATACATAAAAGACTAGATTATAAACGAAACTCATGTTTTGGAACTAAAAGTCAAACTGATTTGTAAGCTAATAAAGATTTTTTTAATAATGTATCTTATTAATATTCTTATGCAGTACTATACTTTATCCAAACATTCGATTTTTATCGTCTTTATTTTTTTATTCTTATCGCGCAGGTGATAAGATTAAAATGAATTCAGTGCTGTAGAAACCCCCATCCCTGCTGCGTGTCGAAAATTTATTTTTCTTAAGCGACGTTCATTATACCCGAGATTATTATTCAATTTGATATTTTTTGTGTTGCTGGCAATAAGGTACTAAAATGCTACATTTTAAAATGGCGAATTTAAATTGGCGGCGAAAAATAAATTTTTGGATTTGTGTGTAATTTTCGTTTTAATATCGTGATATCATTTTAATGTCTCTCTTATAAATAATTGAATATTTTATACAAAACATTATGAATTGCGTTTAAATATGCCATTACAAACAATACTATGTCGTACTATGTTGAACCAAATTGCTTAAACAAATTAATTTGCAAAAGTAATGGCAAGTTTGAAATCAGCGATGCCTTAAACTCTAAAAACTATATCTGGTTAATATAGTTCGTGGCTAAAAAATCTTATGGTCACGGAAGAATTAAAAAGACTGAGTCGGCGTTAGCCTTCTTATTATACAACATTATGCTATCCGCCAAATTGGACTCCCTATTGATAACTTTTAAATAATGATAAGGATTATTAAAAATAGGTTTTTAAAACGCACATTAAAACGATATTAAGATATTGAAATGAACATTAAATACAAATAAAAAAATTAATTTTTCCGCCGCGTGATTCCGACGGGTACTTGTGCGAATAACCTGCAGATCGAAAGTACAAGGTCACTCATGTATTTTACATGGACGATCTTAAAATCTATGCTAAAAACAAAGAGCAACTACATCTAGCTCTAGGGATTGTCGAACGATATACTAAGGAAATTGAAATGGAATTTGGGTTATACAAATGCGCCAAGGTTTATTTGAAGAGGGGAAAACTTAATGGCATCCCTGAAGATCATGAGCTCGTTGATAGAAGCGCTATACGACGCCTTTGCGCTGGAGAGACTTATACATACCTGTGCGTGCCACATAGCCGCATTCAGGATGTGACATCTATAAAGGATACTCTCCGAAGCAGATACAAACGTCTCATCTGGCAAATTTGGTCTTGCGAACTGTCGGCGAGGAACAAAATATCTGCAACGAACATGCTTGCCGTCCCGGTAGTACTCTATTCATTTGGAGTAGTTCCATGGGCAAAGAACGAGCTTAGATCTCTTCATATCGGCACAAGAAAACTTATGCACATGAATAAATGTATGCACCTTAAGTCTTCTGTTCCGCGACTGTACATCGCACGCCCTCAAGGTGGTCGCGGAATATTGACTCTTGAATGTCTTCATAAGAGGATTATTTTGGGTACAGCACATAGTGTCGCAAATGGAGGAGACCCTGTTCATAAAATGGTCAGAAATCACGAAGAAGTGGGCAAAGGAGCGTTTCTGTACAAAGCAGCGGAGGAGGCTGATGAAACAATCGGAATTAACTTCAGTATTAGAGGTGAGCAAAATGCATCAAATCTTATCTATCTCGAGTACTTACTCCTGAAAGCCCGGATTAAGAAAGCACAAAAGAAAAACATTCGTGTACAGCTCCTCAATAAAAGGACGCACGCTATCCTCCACAGAAATGTGGAGGATCATTCAATGTCGTGCGAACTAACATTTGCTTTCCTTAAATCGCCCGGATTGAAGTCTGGTACGGAGGATTTCATTTTGGCATGCCAAGACTGTGTCATTTCCACCTAGACATACCGTTGCCACATTTTGAGCCAAGACATTCCCGATGATAGCTGAAGGGCGTGCCACGCACACCCTGAGCATTTAGCTCACATGCTATTTAGTTGTCCAACTCATACGGGAACGACCTACATCAAAAGGCACAATGCGGCACCAAGAGTGCTTTATTACCATCTCTGTCGCTTTTACGGCATTAACCTTAATATCGCTCCTCTAAATGCTCCTAGGGAAATCGAGTCAATTGTCGAGAACGGGAAGTGCCGCATATACTGGAACTTTATATTCTCGACAATTATTTCTGTTGCACACTCGAGGCCAGACAGGGTTTTTCTTCACTTCGAGAAGCCAACTATGTTCGTTATCGAATTTTTGACACCAGCTGACAAAAACATCATAGCCAAGGAGAATGAAAAGAAAGACAGTTTATAGAGACCTTATAAGGGAGTTGCAGCGATTGTACCTGGAATATTCTGTTAAACTAATCGTCCTTATCATCAGTGCTCTTAGAGGTATCAAGCTTTTACTCGTTAATAGTCTAAAAAGCATCCCTGCGTGTCAACAATATGCTAAAACACTTGCGGGAAAAATGCAGAAAAATGCAGGAAACTTTTGCCGGATCGTTGTATTGATTTTGTTACAGACTGTAAGCGCCTATCTCACGGTCGTGAGACGTGGTTATGGCTGAAATTTTACCGCGATTTCGTTAACTTTTATAATGCATATCATTTAATTTTAAATTTATTACTCCCAGGTGGAGTTTGTATAATCATAATTAGCGAATGGTCTTAAGTTTTATTAAAACGCTAATGTTTAATTTTAAATAATTAGAAAAGTGCAGTAAAAAGTCTTCACAAATTTTTGCGAATTTTATTAGATTATTTTCAAAACGATATTCTATTTCCTATTTAATCCATATCTTTTTTTCGTTGACAGAAATGTAGTAAATAAATAATTACCAAAAGCCAGGAATAAGAACTAGAAATACCTATAAAGATTCACATTTTTAATATACATACATTCATTGACAAAATGACAATTTTCGAAATTCGTTGTATTTCCAAGTTCGATTCCTGTGTCTTGAAAATTATTGGTCTACTGCATTTTTAACACTAGAAAATATTCAGGTACTTGAAAAAATACATTTCTCTTTACAAAGGTGTCAACATATTTCTCCGAAAACAGGGATCAATTAAAAATGAATAGTCTCTTAGAAAATAATATGTATTTATATATAAGAATCCGCAAAAAATATGTACACTTAGTGAGGAAACTAAACAAATAGCTCTATCACATTCTAAAGATCTTGTGTATAGTTTATTAAAAGGCCGTATTAAACAATCAAAGAACATTTGTCTGGGTTTTTTCGTTAAAAATTTAACTAACAGCAAAAAATATTGTCATTACGTGGAATCGGTATGGAAAATTTTGCAGTTATACTGCATTAGAAGACCTTGAAACTGGTAATTCGATAATTATGAAAAATTTGTAAACACAGCAACAGAAAAGGATACTTTGCATGATATAATTGGAATAATTTAGCAATTTTGCAATTACTATTTCTGAAAATAATTAAGTTAATGTTCTTTCGGAAGACTCGGAAGACTTCTGCAATAGTCAGACGTAGTTTTGAAATAATCGCACACAAATTTTACTCATACAAAATCAGCCGCGACTTGTTGAAAGTATAATACCGATTGATTCTCAATTGCGTTCTTTGCGCAGCAACTCCAACTGCGCTTCGGTTCCAACTGGTACCGGCCCACAGCAGTGGACCACCGGAAGACGCTTCCATCCATGGAAGCACTGCAGTCCTGAAGGTATCTTCTCTCCGCCAAGGGAATCATGATTATCCAGCAACAACCACCTAGAAGCCGCCAAGCCGAATTCAAGTCGAGAACCCGACTCGACCACTTCCTCCGGCAGAACAATCGCAGCCTGCCCGTTCGTGCACAGCTTCCAGCTCGCTCAGCCTGAGCAGACGATCTCCACCACCGACGGAACAACGAGCTACGGTTCCTCTAAAACCGGCCCACCAAAAACCTTACCAAAAGCGACGGTTCCTCCGGGCACTGACTTGTAGCTGACTACTAGTTCTCACACAACAATCCTCTGCAACACTAAGTTCAAGTCGGATTCCCAATCAAATAACCCACACACCCCGACTTGTATCAAATTAATATTAATATCAGTTATTGCAATACTAACTAAGGGAAGCAACATTTCTTATAGATCTAAATAAATCAAAGATTTTTGTTTAAACAGTAGTTAGTCAATGTGATTTAAAATCCAGAAAATGTAACCCATGAACAAATTAAAGTCCCTCGGCTGAAGTAAAACTTTTCTTTAATTAAAAGATTTACATCCTTGGTCAATCCCAAAGAGGTAAGAACTTTCAACCTCACTATTTTAATTGTTTTCACTTTGAAAATTTTTAATTTTTAAGTAAAATAATGAAATTTTGATGTAAAATTTGCAACTTAAAACTTAGTCGCCGGTTCACCAAAAAACTTGGTAATTTAGAAAACAAATTTTGACGAACGGGTACGTTTTTAATTTATGTTCTTGAATAAAATTTCGGAGTTAAAGACGTTTGAAAGCGAAGTTATGTTTACTTACTTTTCCCCCTTTACAGAAGCTATCCATTTATTTCTTTGTAGTATTTTATGTGATGCTTTATGAAATTTATAAAATTTTCAATACGCTGGCATCGTTTCGTCTATCTCCTCCAACAGGCGGCTCACGGCAAATAGTGTGGTCTTATCTAAGAAAGTAATTCCAGGTACATCATCATAAGCCTAAATTAGTTTTTTACCGAACATACTTTAATCAAAGAATCAAAATAGTTATTTTTTATGCATGCTCCCTTTGTAGCATTTATTCGGCCGAGTGGGAAATTTGCAATACGAGGAAAATTGACCCTTAGGAGGTTAGCATCACATACTATTTTCTATTTTACCAACAATCATAAGTGCAACTAGGTTGCAAAAAGTATCCGAGAGGGCCCAGAGAAAAAGTCCCGTAACGTTCGTAACGTAAGTAGCCGATACGAAAATACCCGAAGTATCTGAAATAAATACAATAAGACAATGTTCGTGGGACTAAAGAGTGGGCTTTGGGCGTATTCCGTTAGCTTGCGGCTTCGATTCCCTCCTCGCACTCGGGAAGAGCCTCGGCGGCCCATGCGATAAACACTAGCCTAGCAAGGGAGTTGTTTATCTGCAGAAAGTTATGGGACCAGTACCTTAAGAGAAAAAGGTTTTTTTAAAGTAATTAAAGCTGATCCTCTTGGTGGTTCGGAACCCTCCTTGAACTGTAGGTCCCCCTCCCGCCACGAAGTAAGTGTGTGGGCGTGTGTAAAGGAATAAAGAAAAAGAGGCAAAAAAAAGCAAACCCCTAGGATACAAATTAGCAACTTCCATTCCCTAAATAAATACTCTAATTATCCTGAGTAAAGATTTTTCGGCCTATGCTAAAAAGGTCTATTTTAGGTATCGCTCAAGGTACCTGAAATCTAAATTACAATGGCGCTATAATTAAAACCATTTTTTTATCTGCTTCCGCAAAATAGTCTAGAACATTGAAAAAATATACAAGCCTCAAGAATGATAATACAGTGACTTGTTATTGCAGTTGTCAGTTATTTGTAGGATTTTGATGGAACATTAATATGCGTAAATATCCTACAAAGAATTGTATTATTCCTGTCTAATTAGGCGAAGACATCACCATTATGTGTTGTTAAAACAATTTGCTCTTCGATTGTTATAGACTTAGATACAGAACGCGCTCCTTTCAATTCAAGTGTTTTATCCTCAGGAAAAGTGTATCGTCGAAATTCAATTGCTCGGTGCGGGCTAAAGGAAGAGCTCTTTCTGGAGATTTTTTTTCAGGAGAAGAAAAAGGTTCACGACGAGGAAAGTTTGGAATTGGGTCACCATTAGGCAAGCCGTCGAATTGTCAACTCAATTCTGCAAAAATAAAGAGAACTCAATTTATTTTAACTGCGTTGATAGATCATAAACTCCTTGTAGCAAAGTTGTGAGCCAAGACTTTGAGGAAATTGGGAAAAGTGCTTAAAGTTGTAAGACTTTCCACTAGCAGTGCTGATTAAATATATGTCCTTTCCAATATTTGAATAGTTGTCTTGAACATTAATTTATATTGTACAAATAATAATGAACATCAGAGTATAAGGGTTCCTCATTTTTTTTAACACAGGAAAAAAGATTAACGCTGATTTTTCAAAACAGGGTTAATAACACAGGCACATGAACAAAGTTATTGCCCACCAGACGAGATAAACATTTCTATACGTTTTCCAGGTCACTCGATCATTGTCCGGTGTTGGTTTGACTCGGTCAGGTCGCATTTTAATCCTAACCTCAAAAAAAAATGATGAAAGTTGGAACATTCATGAAAACACCCAGAAAGCAAAGCAGTTATATGTTTTCAGTGTCGCTAAGTGCAAATTTTAAGTTCATTTGACTCTGCGAGGTCGCATTACATTCATAACCTTAAAAAAATTAAAACACTGTAAACTGTTCTCGACATAAATTCTTTGTATTCAGCATCCGGTACATAGAACTTGTTAGACATTCTTTGAGCATGGCTATCAGTTTGTAACACAAAATCCTTCTGTCTTGACAGATACTGTGAGGATGACAACTACCCCAAAAGAGGATGTGTAAAATGATTCAATCTCAAATTTGTTGAGGCAACGAAGCCCGCGGAGGCGCGCTGCCTTGCAGGTGGGCGCGCATGTGTGAGGATGAAGCCATACTGTGTCCGACGACGAATAATAAGGGATTTTATATTCTCCTGGATCAATGAGTGGCTTTTTATCTTTAGGGTTATTTAGCAGTTGTCCTATTTTCGCAGGTGGTTTAAATATGGTTTGGATGTTCTGTTTGCTGAGAATTCTTCCTATTTGTTCTATAACACCTTGGATGTAGGGTAGGGTGATGATCATGCTTCTTTCTTTTTCTTTCGTAGGTTGTGTTAACTTGCTTTTTTGAGTGTGTTTTCTTATTGCGTTATCAACTTATTTATTTGTGTGATCGTTCTGTATTAGGATTTGTTCAACGTTTTGTAATTTCTTTTGTAAGTTAGCTTTATCTCTTATGGAAACAGCTTTGTATACAAGGGAGTTGATGACCGATTGTTTTTGAGATGGGTGATGATGTGAGGAGACATGCAGGTATCTGTTTATATGTGTGGGTTTTCTGTAAACTTCATGTCCTAATGTGTCATCAGATTTTTTGTAAACTAATACGTCCAAGAAAGGCAATTTTCCATTTTTTTCTATGTCCATGGTGAACTGGATATTAGGATGTAATTGATTGATAAAATCGAAAAACTTATTTAGTTCATCTCGTCCATGTCGCCAGATGACAAATGTGTCATCAACGTAACGGAACCAGAATTCTGGTTTAAGTTTGGCTTGGTTGAAGATTTTAGTTTCTAGATGTTCCATAAAGACATTGACTATTACATGTGAGATTGGGGATCCGATTACTGCCCCTGAGCTTTGTTCGTAGAATTGGTTATTGAACGAGATGTAAGTATTATTGAGACAGTGTTCTATCAAAGGTACGAGCTCAGAATGGAAGTTTGTAATAGATTTAATAATATCATTTGTATCCGAGATTGTTACTTTCGTGAAAAGAGATACTATGTCGAAACTACGAGAACTATGATGTCTTGGGGTTGAATGTGAATCTGTTGTATTTTTTCTATAAAGTCAAATGAGTCTCGGACGTGTGTAATGGAGTTTCCTGTAAAAGGATTTAGTATTGCAGCGAGGAAGCGTGCTAGGTTGTAAGTTGGTGAGTATTAAGTTAGATCTTATTTGACTGTCGCGTTTAGAGTCTTTGAGAAGAGTTTTTCTTTTACTGACTATGGTTTTTGTGGGGTCCTTTTTAATTTTTTCGTATAAATCGTCAGTTAGAACGTCCATGATTTTGTTGTTATAGTTTTCTTTATTCATTATTACTGATCTGTTGCCTTTGTCTGCGGGTAATATTATAATAGCTTTATTTTGATTGAGTTCTTTAATTGCAGTTTTTCCTGTTTTGTTAAGTTTGAGGAGGGAACTTGAGCTTGGCGTAAAATGTCGGCCTTCCTAAATTGCTGATTATTTCTTCTTTTGGGATTTTCGATGGATCTAAAGTTAAATTATGTCCTTTAGATAAGGCGGAAATCATTTCATTGTTCAGAGGGTGGTCAGAGGTGTTTTTTACTGTATTTGCTAGTTGATTTTGCTTTACTGGAAGTAATTTTTCAAATTTTGTTTTTGGGTGGAAAGCTTCTCAGTCCGTTGGAATTGGTCAAACGATATGCAGTCCAATGTGGACCAAATGTCAAATCTGAGGGTATTTGATAGGAAAAGGTGAAGTTTTAATAGTTTGTTAGAGATAGTGTGCAACAGGAATTTAGTATGCTGTATTCTTTCTTTCACGAGAAGCAAACTTGTATTATGCAGTATTGATTTGATCTGAAACGAGGTACACTCCAATACTATCACAGGTCTATGTTGGTGTGAATATAGTTGGAGACGATGTATCTGACTGGGTTGCGCGCGCAACCCATTTCTCCTTTTCTAAATTGGAGAACTCGAAGGTGCACGACTGCCGGTCGGAACACTTCGGCGGTTCTATTTATATCTTTATCTGCTTTGAAATAAAATGAAGAGATTGGGTTTTTAATATTTCCAGATTTCGATGCTGGTGATTCTCATGATTTGAATACTTCGCGCGCCTCTTTATATGCGGCTCTTTATATGCGGGTGGAAAATTCGATTATTCACTTAAAGTTAAACTATTTAGTAAAAAATTAATTTTTTATTATTAAGCATTGATAATTATAGTTGAAAATTCAACTACTTTCCTTTAAATTGTGTTAAAAATTCAGCATTTTCGTAGATAATACTCTCTTTGACTTTAAAATTAAATAATTTCGTTGAAAGTTCATGTATTTTGTTGGAAATTGACTCTGTTTGGTAGAAATTCAATCTGTTTGGTTGAAAATGTTTAATTTTAATTTTTTGTTTTAAACTATTCGGTTGAAAGTTTAAATCTTTGATGGAAAACTCATATTTTTCACTTAAAAAATTCAATTTTTTATCTCTAAGTTGGAAAATCGTTTTTTATAGAAAATTAATCTTCTTGGTCGAAAATTTACCTTTTCCCTGAAATTGAATTTCAGGTATTAAAAATTAAAAAATAATTAATTTTACAAGATGATTCTGAATCCGTTCAAAATTCAGTAATTAATAGATATTAGTTTTTTAAATTACTTTAAATTATAACTTCAAATATTATTTCAGTCCAGGGGTTGGGGGTCAATTCGACCCGAAGCTTTAAAAAATCAAAAACGTGTTCCTAAAAATCTGAAAAAAATGCATTCAAAAAGAAACATTGTTCTTTTCTTGACTTTTTTTCATATCATGCTTTCTTTGGCTTCAAATATTTATTTTCGTGTTTTTTTAAATATTGTAAATGCTATAACTGTGGTAAATTTTTGTTTTATAAAAAATAGTCATGAGGATAAATTGTTCGTCTGATTGAATACTATGAATATGCGTACAGACAATTTTTGAATTTGAAAGAAAGTGGTCACAAAAATTTTCAAAGTGCGCTCACTTTTTGAATTTTCACCCAAAATGGTCGGCTAACGAACTTGACCTTTAATTTAGGACACTGAAAGAAGATACCAAAGACAATTCTGTCAATTCTTTCGAAAGTTATCGTGCTGACAAACTAAAAATCTACAGCCACACACACACATTCTCTCTCTCTCACACACTCACACTCACACGCACACAAACGGACAGAGAGAGGCCCATTCGTAAAAACCTGTTTTTCGGAATCAGGGGGTCTTAAGTAATTTTGAGGGTATCGCTGTATCAGAAAAAAATCTGGAAGCAATTTGACTAGCCCGGATTATAATTATTATAGTTTTTAGGGACTTTTTTATTTTCGAAAACGTTTTCTATGGACCTCAACTTAAAATTTGGTTTGATCAACTATTAAATAAATTAAACACTTTTTGGTGATAGGATTGTATCAGTAATAAATCTAGAATAGCAATTTAAACAAGAATTTTCATTCCAATTGAAAACATCCACCAATGTAATTTTGTAATTGTGAATTCTCTTTTGTTAAAAGAGAGTTTGAGCGCACCTACGGCATGCGATGGATGGCAATCACACTTCGCACTTGGTCTCTGCGTTTCTTCCGCATTCGGGCACAGACCTCTTAAAATCCAAGATGAACGGACCGGCAACTGTAATTTTGTGATTTTGAACTCTCTTTTGTTAAAGCTCTTATGGCTTTAACGAACACATTCTCATCACGTATTTCGTGCTTCCCACTCGATTTTGTCCAACATGTAAACTTTTCTACATTATACACAACACTTTTATATCAATTATAACACATTTTTTACGTAACTCTGCTTGGGATTACTTATTAAAAAATCACAAAATAAAAAGCAAATTGTATTTATCATGATGATATGAATAAAAATTGAATCATACTAATTCTTATTTCCTTTTTTTTATCATTTTTTTTATTTTTAATGTTGTTTTTCACGATTAAATAAAAACTACTGTGCATCTGCATAGGGTCTAATACAGGAACCTATACAGTGTCCTATTTAGAAGCCTATGTTCTCTTTCGTCTTTTCTGTGCTTTTCCAAAAAGTTCATTTTTGCATTTTTTATCTTATGTTTTACGATTAAAAGAAGATCTACTCTTCCAATCGAAAAATGGTTAATAATACATTTCTAAATTTTTGTAGGTGAACAACTTTTATCTGCTAATTTAAGTTCATACCTTGTGTCGTTTTTTCAAACAAATTTAATATTTTTATTTTGAATGATATTTTTTACGACTAAAGCAAAAACTACGTGTCATTTCAAAAATTATAGCTCTTTTTTGGATGAACAATTTTTGTCTTATTTTTTTTCGTAGCTTATATCGAAAAGAGATTCATTATAAATTTGTAGTTCTTTCCAGGGCGAGCAATTTCAGCTTTTTGATTTTTTGGTATCTTGCATACTTTGACCAAAGAATGGAATTTTTCATTATTTTTGGTACAATACAATTTGGAATGCTCAACTTTTCGACTAAATTAAAAAAGTTGTTATCGTAGTCCTGTAGGGCTTTTAAAAAGCAAAGTTTTTCTTTTCTTCGCTTTTTTTCATATCATGCGTTGTTTGGCTTAAAATTTTAATTTTAGTTTTTTTTTGGATTTTGAAAATGCTCTAACTCTGATAATTTTCTTTTCACAACAAAAATTCATTGGGATAAAGTGTTTTAGTTTCTGAGTACGATAAATAACCGTTCATAGAATTTTGAAATCCTAAAAAAAATTTGGTTTTAAAAAGTTAAGGTATGATCAAATTTGGAATTTTCAAGTTTTCGACCAAATTAAAAAATTTGTTATGACCATCTTTTAGGGCTTTCAATAATCAACATTTTTCTTCTCTTGAATTCTTTTCATGCAATGCGGTGTTTGGCTTAAGATGTTCATTTTAGGTTTTTTTTTTGGATTTTGAAAATGCTTTAACTCTGACAATTTTCTTTTTATAGAAAAGTCATTAGGATGAATTGTTTGAGTTTCTGAGTACTATGAACAACCGTTAATAGAATTTTAAAATCTTGAAGAAATGTGGTTTGAAAAATTTGAGGTATGATCAAATTTTGAATTTTCAACTTTTCGACCAAACCAAAAAAGTTGTCATGAAGATCTTGTAGGGCTCTTAAAAATCAACGTTTTTCTTTAATTTACTTTTTTCATAGCTTGCATTGTTTGGCTTCAAACGTTCATTTTAGTTTCTTTTTTTAGATTTTTAAAATGCTCTAACTCTAATGATTTTTTTTATAGGAAAAAGTCATTAGGATACATTTTTTGAGATTCTGAGTACTATGAACAGCTTTTCATAGAATTTTGCAATCTTGAAAAAATGTGGTCTTAAAATTTTGAAAACGTGCTCTCTTTTTGAATTTTGATCAAAAATAGCTGGTTCACGAACTTGTTCTTTCTTTCTAGGCCTTAAAAAAGTGTGCCAAAGCAGAATCCAATCTGATCAATTTTTTTTAAGTTATCTTGCCTACAGAATACAGACTACAGACAGACAGACAAACACTTTCGTAAACATCGTTTTTTCTGACACAGTGGGTTTCAAAACGTGCAGATTTGATGAAAATCGACAAAGTGAAATTTTACATAAAACCAATAACTTCTCATTAGATGAGAATGTAAAAAAGATTCAAAATTAATTTAAAACTTGCAATTATTTCAAATAATTTGTAACACGATGTAGATTTTTGCAGATTTAAAAAAAATTAAGCTTTTTGAGAATTTTAAAATATTTAAAAAGAATAACAAAAATTGATGTGACTACTAAGAAGATGGAAAATGATTTTTTATTTTGAAAAGTTAATTTTAAGTAGGTATTTGAAAAGATTTCAAAAATTAAAAAAAAAGAATCAGGACGATTTTAAGGCAGTTTTTTTAATTTGCAGTTTTTTTTAATGTTAGAAAAAAAATCTGTTTGACAAAACATACCAATTTTCAACCCAAAAGTTTACTTTTTAACCAAACTAATTAATTTTCTATCAAATAATTGGTGTTTTAACTAATACAATGTACAGGATAAAGTTCCAACCAAAAATGGAATAGTTTAATTTCCTGATAAAAACGATTAATTTTTAATCAATCCTAGAATAGTTACATTTTCAGATAAAGAAAAATAATTTTTAATAGAAAAAATGAATTTTCAACAAAGTTGTTAAATTGTGGACCAATACGATGAATTTTTAACCAATTTAAAGGAAAGTAGTTGAATTTTCAACTATAATTATATATGCTTGATAAGAAAATTTAATTTTTTTACTAAGTAGTTCAACTTTAAGTGAATAATCGAATTTTCCACCCGAAAATTATGATTTTAATTTTTAACAAAATATTTGCATTTACAACAAAACGACATTGCAACCAAAAAATATTTACAGTTGATATTTTAACCGAAAAATGTAATTTTTAACCAGAAACTATAAATTTTCCATATAACAATTTAATTCCTACAAAGAAAGACGAATTTTTAACAAAATACATGATTTTTAAACCAAAAATGGTATATATTAATTGTCAGTTTCAAATATGTGTTTTAAACGATAGAGATGTACTTTCAAATAAAAAAAAAAGTTTTTATGCAAACGAGATGAATTCCAAAATCGGCAATTTCTTTAATTTCTTTCAAATGCGGATCGAGATATAAATACGACTATTATAATAT
>NC_046664.1:3676912-3711890 GCF_010883055.1 Belonocnema kinseyi | reverse complement strand
TGCTATATATAAGTATTGATATTTATATTTTATACTTGAAATAACGTAACCTCTAAATTTATGCATATAAGGGGGCGCGCGAAGTATTCAAATCATGAGAATCGCCAGCATCGAAATTTGGAAATATTAAAATCCCAGTATCTTCATTTTATTTCAAAGCAGATAAAGATATAAATAGAACCGCCGAATTGTTCCGACCGGCAATCGTGCACCTTCGAGTTCTCCAATTCAGAAGAGGAGAAATGTGTTGCGCGCGCAACCCAGTCAGGTACATTGCCTCCTACTATATTCACACAGAAATACACCTGTGATGGTATTGGAGTGTACGTCGTTTCAGATCTGGAATCACTCGTATCAGGTCATGTTGTTCTTAGGTATACTCTTTATGATGCCTGTGATTGGCTAACATCCAACCCATATTTAAACCACCTACGAAAATAGGAAAACTGCTAAATAACCCTAAATATAAAAAGGCATCCCTCAGTGATCCTGCAGTATATAAAATTCCTTCTTCTTGTGGCGAAGTCTATATTGGAGAAACTGGGAGAGCGGTGAACCAACGTATTAAGGAACAGGAGAGTAAAGTCAGACTAAGACATTTCACGCAAACAGCAATGGCTAAACATCATATCGAAACAGGATATAACACTTTATTTGATGAAACAATAGTCAACAAACGTCTCAAGAGTCGTAAATAATGAGAGTCGGCAAAACACAAAAATCTAATGATTACGTGCGTATTTTAGAGTCAGAATAACATTTCCGAATTTTGAGCAGTTTTCGACAAACTACAACTAATTGAACAGAGAAATCAGAAAGCAGCTATTCCGCATTCCTGACCCTAAATGCTGTTATGTTATAAAAAGCTTTTTTCCACTTTTGTTCAAATTTGGACATAAAACAAGACCAATTATCTTTGATTGCTTTCAGACATTCTTCTTTGTTATCGTAATTGGCTTTGATGTTGCTCAGAAGTTTTCCTCCATCTTTGTCGCCACTTGTGATCATGAAATCACAAAGAACTTGTTCCGGAACTTTAAATGAATTCATTCTTAGAACAATAAATTTGATCGAAAATTAGGTTTTTGATTGAAACTTATGAAGGATTCATTTGAAACTTATAACTGATGAACCTTCATAGTACCACAAGAAGAACACGAAACCGAAGCATTTACAAATCTGCACTTTATGAGAAATAATCCTCACTATTTGGAATCAAGAGTCGTAAATAATGAAAGTCGGGAAAACACAAAAATCTAATGGATATGGAATGGAAGCTTCTAATGTGTCCCCTAAGGGTTTACATTTTTCTTACACCTTCTCTATTCCTTTAGACACGCTCCACACACTTACTTGGTGGTGGAAGAGGGACCTACAGTTTAAGGTGGGTTCCAAACCACCAAGAGCAACAGCCTTAAGTACTTAGAGAAAACCTTTTTCTCTAGAGGTACCGGTCCCACGACTCTTCGGAGATGAACAACTCCCTGGCCAGGCTAGTGTTCACCGCATGGGCCACCGAGACTCTTCCAGAGTCCACTAAAATCCAATGGATATGTGTGTGAATTTTTCAATGTCTTTCTAAAAAAAACAGCGTAGTGATTGAACGTTGAGTGACGCGAAAAACGTGAGAAACGGAACAAGTGAAAAACAAAACAACTGAAAGTCAAGAGACACAAGCGATTTTCAGTTGTTTCATTTTTTACTTGTTCCGGTTCTCAAATTTGTTTATAGCAATCAAAAAAATTATACTTTAGTGTTTCTTTAATGAAACATTAATTTCACTCGATTTCGTGGAGCAAAACGTGATGAAAAAGAATTTCCAGGCTTTAGTGTACAGAAATAGCCGATTTTGTTCATAAATTTGTTTATAAAAATTGAACAGATTGCAACAACTTCATCTAAGTTATTAGGATTTGATAATCCATTGTAGATCTATCAGATTTTCACCTTTTTGAGGTAAAGTCAATGAATGCTACAAAACAGGCAGCTCAAATATGAAAAATAATCGTTTTTTTGCTTTTCGCAAATTAAATAACAGACAAACAAAGCCTTTTCAGCAAAATTGCCCTCGACAGACCTCTTCAGAATTTAATTAGCTTTAATTGAAAAAAAATGGAATAGGATAAAAAGTGTAGGCTCTGGATCATTTTGAATCTCAATTTTCTAATTCGCCGCACTGTGAGGCGGTAGACTCACCTGCGGCTGGACCAGGATCCGTCACGCGCGGGTTTTTCTGAGCACAGGTGGCACCTTCAAACAAGAAATTTTCAGTTTCTGTTTCGAAACATACATTCAATAAAGACACTAGTGATTTTTCATACATATGTATCAAATACCAGCCGCCAACAGATTGAAGAATAATTTTGGCGAAAATGAAAACATTTATCAAGAATCTTTTGGTCTTGAAATAAAGTACGAAAAATGGATGTCAAACCAAATATGTGCAACTTGTTCTAAGATGTTACATCATTTGAATTAAGCAGACATTTTAAAGGCACAACATATAACAAACCTACGTTGTAGAAAGAGCCATCGCATCAAAAGAATTGTCACTTTTGTATGAATGACGTTACCGGTTTCAACAGAAAAAATAGGCAAAGCTGCGTTTATGCCAATGTCAATACAGTAGAAAAACCAGATGGAGCGTACTGCAATGAGAGAAATTCTGATGTAAGGAATGATTCCAAAGAAGTAGACGAATCAAGGAAAAACTTGAATCCGAAGAAGATGATTTCGATGAATATAGTGATGAATCGGAGCATCACAAAAATGACGACGATTACATACCAGGTAAAGGCAAGCATAAAGTTTTCCAACTTACTTCGCAGGAGGAACTGAAGCACTTGGTAAGAGATCTAGGGCTACCAAAAGATGGTGCAGAACTTCTACGTCGCTTATGAAAAAAAGAACTGCCTAGCAAAAGATGTTGAAGTTGATTATTTTCAAAACAAAGTAGTGAAATTTAGAAAACATTTTACGAAAATAGACGACTCATCGCTAACGAATAACACGAATAAGTTCGCTTCTATGCCGATACCTCATTCAACTGTGCTCAAGAAAATTAACCAAAATCTCGAATTTGTTTCGAAAAATATCAAGAATTCAAAATATAATTGGAAAATTTTCGGAGACTTGAAATATTGAATTATTAAAATTAAATTAGGTCTTAAGAAGCAATTTCTTAAAGTTCTTAACAAAGAAGGCAAATGTTTTGAATATTTGCAGTAAAAATTTCTAAATATTTCACACGCAAAAGTGCATGAGGGTGATTTTGATGGCCTACATGTCCGTAAAATGTTGAACGATCAGAATTACATCAAAGTTATAAAAAACAATGAAAAAGCTGCATGCACAAGTTTCAAAAGTGTCGGGAAAACTTTCTCGGTAATCATGAAAGTGAAAACTTCAACAAAATAGTAGCTAATCTATTGAAAAACTTTAGGAGGCTTGCATGTTTGATAAAAGTAACGTTGTACTTTTTGGTATCAGGGAAGGTGGAATGTAAATATGTTAGCACATTACTGTTGCAAATTTCAAAGAGAGGTTTTTCAAAAAGGAGTAAAACGTCACAGAAACCCCCTGAATAGGTCTTTTAAGAATAAAAGAACAATAATGTGATAGGAAAAAAAATTTCTCTTTAACGTGTCAGGGACAGTTTTCGGTGTTTAAATTCATTTTTTTCGAGGTTATGAATGGGATACGACCTCCCCGAGCCTACTGAACTTTGAATTTCAATTCAGCGGCTCTGAACACATATGACCGCTTTGCTTTCTGAGTGTTTCCATGAATTTTCCAACATTCATCGTTTTTTTAGGTTAGGAACGAAATGCGACGCGGTCGAATGAAACCAACCTCGGATTCGGATTCAGCAACCCCAAAAACGTCAAATGTTACTGAGAATTGAAAAATTTATTTAATCCGATGGTGATTGAGTACTCGCAGGTTTATTATTATTATTTTACGTTCAGAAACTCAGATAATATTTTACAAATTATGCGATAATTAAAGTCTCTTAAATTGTGGCATTATTTTTCATAATCCTAAATTTTTTTGCCTGTAGATTTTAAACTCGTATAATACATAGGCTAATTTGAAAAAATTATCCCAAATATGAAAAATTCTATGTTGCAAATTTTTGGTGCTAAATATACATATATTTTTTGATTTTTAATTAAAAATTGTTTCTAGCACACGAAATGCTACCTCGTGCTGATAATAAGAACTTTACAAAAACTGCTTAAACGATTTATTATTGTAGTATATAATTTCCAATCTTTTAGACAAATCGAAACCATGATCAATTGAATTTAACACAAATAACTGTTGGAATAATTTGTTAATGCGTTTTTAAAAATTCTCTCAGACATGCTAAAAAGTTGCAGTATTTTCTAAAAACTTTCAATCTTGGTCCAAATTTTAATTATAGTAAATAAATAAATAATATTAATTAAAAAACATTATTATTTAAGCTCCTTATTATTATTTTTAGTTATACTTCGTTTGAATAATGTTAGAAAGTCACGATTTTTTATGAATTTTTCAAATTTGTGTCTACTTTTCACATATTATTGTACGATCTTGGTAGAACCTTTTAATATATTCTCCACATATTCTTTTCTGTTTCTTCTATAGAGAGATTGACATATAGTGTATTTTATTTTTCTTTGATTTTCCTTGCTTGATGAATTTTGAGTACGTGGTTTCCTTCGTATTAAAACTCCCATCAGAATGATGAGCGTGATTGACTTATTTCAAAATTTAAGTCTCGTCGCAATATGCTCTCTCGTTTTTGTTACTGTATCAGAGTATATCTGATAAAGTATTAGCGACTTATACCTGTTCCTTTTATCTTCAGCAAGTGCCTTTAGTGATTTGAGTCATGTTTTTCTTCCCTCACTATCTCTAGTGCGGTTAGTCCCAATTCTTTCTAAGTACTATTCCCGAGGTGAGATTTGATTGAATCGTGTGATCTATGTTGAAATTCTTTAGCCAATTCCTGATTTACAAATCGCTCGCCTGCTATATCCATTTCCGCCGCTTTTATAGAAATTACTAAGTTTGTTTCATGCTTTCAAATTTGATTTTTCCGACCAGTACTTACCAATTTCTGGAAAAATACAACAAGGTGTTTGGCTCTACGGTGGACTCCAAGTCCCCTCTTAGTACCGAACGGCAGTCCACATCCTAAATATATACACAGCAATATGTGTTCTTCAGCTTCATCATCTCTACTTAAAGTTATAGGTCAGCCATCGGGATGAACTTTAATCATCCGAAGCATGGTTACATTCTTGAGACCCTTATTTTTAGAAGGAGAGTTAGGGTGGTTGCACAAAATGTATGTTTCATTTTACTTCTTAACCGTTGAAATGGGAAAATAGAACGCTTATTTACTGATGTTGGGTGAGAGGATGAGTTTAGATTTTGACCCCTTTCAGCTCAGCTGACCAAGCAAGGTTGCTACGCTGAAGGAATGGACAGCCGAAACATCACCAAGTTATTAGTTTAGCTCGTGCCAGGGTTTGACACTTTCAGCAACAAATTGAACTATTCCTTATCTCATAAATCAATTGTGTGGTTTTCAGCAAAATATAGTTGCACAAGAATTTGATCCAAAAATAAATTATACTTTACGCTTTTGACATACATACTTTGTTGTTTGACAACAAAGTCATTTCAAAGAAGTTGTTTGATATCTTTGCTTAAGATGTTAATAAATTCATCTACTTGGGCCACAACAGTTTCTATATCTGAACGATGCACGTTTAACCACTGTTTAATTTTGATATCTTTGACAAATTGTCAAGGTAGACTCTTTCTAAAAGCAGTTAAAGGTTCTCATCACCGGGAAAGTTCGGACACTCATTAATATAACTATCGTATATATTATAACCCGCCATATTGTTTTTATAGCTTGTAGGAGCCATCCATTGACTCCGTACTTCTTCAGCAATTTTCAAAGTTTACTTCTATCTACCTTGGTAAAAGCTTTTTCTAAGTCAAAAAATGCACGGAAAACTTTTTTTCCTACTATCAAACTTTTTCCTGTGATCTGCCTTAAGCTAAATATTTGATCCGCACGTAACCGGTGCTCGCCACCCTATTTAGGCATTTTAGCGTGAATACTCTCTACCGCGGAAGCCTCATTGTTTTTCAAGTTCTTATTTATATTCCTAACCTCAGTGACACAGACTTTCTCAAATGAGCTTTCAAACGTATCGTGTTCTAAATCGCAGTTGTGGTGTCCTATAACTTCATCTCCAAATAGCACATAAAAAAGTAATTTAGGTACATCATTATAAGCCTATAATAATTCACCGGTGCTTATGAAAAAAAAACCTTTTGCAAAGACGCCGTAAAGAGTAAATAGTTGATTATGTCGCTTCGAAAAAAATACATTGCTTTGAAAAACCGTAAAGAATAGCACATCTCAGTAAAATGCTACGAAAAAATGTATACTCGTATTTCGGTAAATGCTGAGAAAAAACGTGATTCCTAGGATCGCCGTAAAAAGAGACCATACTCATGAAAAAAACCGTGAAAAAAAAATTATTTTTGAAAAAGCCGTGAAAAAAGACCGTATTCGTTAAAACTTTTAATTAAACTGTTTTATTTTAAGACTGAATCTTTATTCCAAGAATCTGAATTTCCATTAAAACGTGAATTTTCCTCCTTTAAAAGTTCCACCAAGGAGTAGAAAAGACAAGCAAAATCTATTCTTTCTAATCGACTTGGAAAAATTCACGGTAGTGTATTGAGAGGAAGTAAAAAATGAAAATAAGGCAATAGAAATAATAGAAAGACAGAAAATAATGTCACTTTGAAGAAAAAAAAACCTAGTCCTTTTAATCGATCAGTTGTAAATATAAAATAATTATGTTAATAAAAATAATTTTAGTATCGTCAAAGAATATATTTATAATTCTGTTTAAAGATAAATTAATTTTGTTTCGCTCACAGAACAGTATTAAATTAATATATTATATTATTAAATTTATAATTTGTTTAAATAATATAAAATATTATAATTAAAATTACTCCACAGTCATGGCAGACAAAAATTAAAATTTCCAAACTTATATTCCACAAAAACGAATAGAAACTATGCATTTGCACATATTTTGTGGACAGATTAGACGGAATTAAAATAATCGAAAATAAAATACGTAACTATAGAATTAAAAATAACCTTGACAAAAAAATTAAAATTTTTAAACTTATGTTGCACCCGCAGAAATAGAAACTATTTAAGTGCCCATATTTTTTGAGCATATTCAAGGGAATTAAATAAGCTGAAAATACAGCATGTAAGTATGGAATTAAAAGTAACCATAAGAGGTGGGTGTACTGATCGGAATAATAGGAATTAAAAAAGTGAAAAATATCCGCATACATGAAATACAACACAAGTATTAACCGTTAAGAAAATAAAAAAAGAATTGGTTTTGGAGATAAACCTATTATATAGTTGGTCACTACTACCGATGGGAAATTAGCACACGCAACAAAATTAGAAAATTATTACTCTTTTATTTAAATCTGAAAATATTAATTATTCTCTATTCTTCTCTTCTTACCGGGTATTCCTATAACACTAAGCTAGTTATAAATTATTCGAAGACAGCGGAAAATATTTCCATACTGGCAGAAGAAAATGAAAAAAGAATGAGAGAAGGACAGGAGATTTTAGCGAGGATCACAATAAAAGGACACATCCAAACGGATACTGAAGGGGCGATGGTAGCATAAAAAATCGACAACAATTACAAACCCAAACACTATACCGTCCAGAAGGAATAGCGACCAAAGACATCATCAGAACTTTAAAAAAAGAATCGACTCAGCTGATATCAATATATTAACAAAAAGAGATTCCCTAATCTACATTATAAAATACCAATATTAAAAAATGAAATCTTATTCATTGAAAGAATAATACCTCTTCCTAACAAACAAAAGGATGGAACTTTTATGAGTATTATTTGAGATCATGAATACTTCCTCACTGGAAGATATATCTTTCAACAAATTAACAAGGAGATTTTAAATGAATGCAAATCAGTAGAAGGATTTAAAATATGTAAAAGGCAGCAACCCGACCTCCTAACCTACCAACAAGACACCTGCGATGCTAGCCTTCTTAACATTAAATCTAAAACTAAATGTAAACTTGGAACGTTCCTACTACTGCCTAAAACTTATATACCAATTTCAAATGGATATATAGCCATATTCATTTAAATGGAGCGAATCGAGTTGATCTGTCCCAACCATTCAATGGATTCTCAGACTAGTAATACAGGAATATTTATAATAACCGGACAAAATCGCAAAATAATGTCACCAAGAATATCATTAAATATTAGAAGCAACGACTTTTAATGTTACACGATCGGTCAAACTAAGTTTAAGATATGACTCAGAAATCCCCGACATGACTTTGATAAAAAATAAAATGATTTTACTACCAAACATTGTTGACTTAAATGCCTTACGAAATACACACCTTAGTTTAGAAAAAGCCGAGAATAATTTGGAATCGATTTGAAATCACCATCGAATTCGAACTTGGAAGGAAAATGCTTAAGAATGGGTACAATATTCAGGATATTCATCCCTAGGTATAGGCACATTCTTGAATATGCATAAAACAGGACTATTCAAAGCCATAATCGACATTGTAAAACGTCTGGTAGGAAGCTTCGAAACAAATTGTAGTTTTGGAAACAAAGCTAACACTGTACACCGACAAGAAGCAGTCCAATCACACCAACATCTTTGAAATTTTTATGTTTTTTGAGAGACAAAAAACAGTGTAAAAAGGGGGCTATAACATAGCTAGAAGATTGCGTCATCCCTTCTGTGTAAATAGGAGGAATTTAAGAGCCTCCGGCAGTTCTCCTCTTAACTCTAAGTTGTAAGCATCTGAATAAATTACTAATCTGTTTCTTAATTGTTTGAGTATAGACTCTGTTCACCGAGTGAGAAACTAACAAGATCACGAAATAACCTACAGACGTGCATCTTTACGTATTTCGGCGGAGACGCTGTCAAAGAAGGACTACTATCGATAAAAGTGTCCAATATTGGAGCAGGCACTCAATTTTTTATGACGTTTAGGGAGCGTGCGTGCCAAATTGCTGAGAAAAGCTTCCATAGTTGCGCACTGTGGACTTTATTAAACCACGTCAAAAAATGATAATTTATTCTATAATAATAATATATCAAAGAAAAGTTTATTTTATTTCAAAGAAACTGTTTTTGGGCGTAATTTTATTCACAATACAGGCTCTATTTAGGCCATATTTAGCACTTCTTTTAAATTTGTAGAGTGACTTGATGTAAGCCCACAGTTTAGTTGCAGGATACTTTGAACATTATGCAGCGGCTTGATGTTAGCGTACCGTCTAGCTAACAAATAGTTTCTAAACCATGCAATGGTTTAATGTCAGCCCATAATATTGCTATCGACTACTTTCAACACTACATTGGGTCTAACTTGTAGTTCCATTTTTTATCTGTTTCCGCAAAATAGATTCTAAGACATTAAAAAAATATACAAGCCCTGAAAATGATATTACATTGACTTTTTATTGTATTTGCCAGTTATTTGTAGGATTTTAATCAAACATTGGGTCCTAAAAAATAGTGTGTTTAACTTTGGTATTTTATCATATTAAATCATCGTGTAGAGGATTTTGGTTTACATTTCGTTTACATGTAATACTCTAAAAGTTAAACTGATTGGATTTATGTTGCCGGTGGGAGTTTCCAACACTTCATACCGTCTCAATACGTCAACCACGCCGCTGTTCATGTTTATTTTAGCCCTTTTTGAAACGCCATCAATACGTGTATATATTCCACGAAGAATTGTATTATTCTTGTCCAATATGGCGACGACATCACCACTGTGTGTTGTTAGAACAATTTTCTCTTCGATTGGCATAGGCTGAGATAAAGCACGTGCTCCTCTCAATTCAAGTGGTTTATCCTCAGGAAAAGTGTATCGTCGAATTTCAAATACTAGGTGCGGATGTTTATGTGGAATAAGCCTTATAAATCTAAGCTGATCAATTGGAAATCCAAGTATGAATAAAGGACAATGCCTGGAAAGAGAAGACCTTGACCTTGCACGACGGGAAGGCTCGGCTGGAGGAAGAGCTCTTTCTGGAGATTGTGTTTTAAGAGAAGAAGAAGGTTCACGATGAGGAACACTTGGAATTGGGTCACCATTTGGTAAGCAGTCGAATTGTAAACTCAAGTCTGAAACAATAAAGAGCATTCAATATATTTTAGTTACGTTGATACACCATAAACTCCGCTTTGCATAATTGCGAGGCAAAACAATTTAAAATATGATTTAAGTTTTTTATTTTTAAAAAGGCGAAAAGGAGACATATAAGAAAGGAAATAGGTGATACTATGTGACCGCTGTTGAGCAGTAAAAATATTAAAATAATGTATTCTACTTACTGAAAGAATTCAGAATAATGACAATGCTGAACATCGGAGTATAAATATTCCTTATTTTTTAAAAACGTAAAAAAAGATTAACGCTCAATTTTGAAAAATGGGTTAATAATTATTAACATGATGTATCATTTATTTATGCTGTTCGAGATGTTTATATGTTACTGAGCATTAAATAATTTATTTATTTCAGTGGTGATTAAGTCCTTGCAGATTTATTATTATTTTACCTTGAGAAACTCCGATAATATTTTACAAGTCAAATGTTAATTCAGTAAACAAAGGGGACGATCAAGGAACCTAAATCACCGTCTAGAGAAAAGTTTATTTTGGCCAATTTATGAGCATTGAAATTTTTAGAGTCATTGGAAGGTTAAGGCAAACTTCAGGGTTTGAGAACGAAATTAATGTCAAAAATGGTATGTGTGATAAATGTAATAATAATATGTACAGTGATAATATAATAGGACATCATATTCTAAGCTTTATTTACCTCAATATATATATATTAGAAACTGAAAAAATAATTAAAATTAGCTCATCAGCCTAAAAATGCGATTCGTGGCAGGACTGACGCAATTCTTAGCAGACATGGCCCCAATTATTAGCACCCTAGTCATATAAAGGTGAAATAGTGAAGGAATCATATTAAACTAAATTTTAATAGTATTGCTATTAAGTGAATAGTGAAAACAAACATTGCTTGTAAATTATTTTACATTCATAAAGAAATAGTCCGGCTTAAATAACTTAATTATTAGCATCTATCTAGTCCAAATTTAGAGGTTGTGATTCTCAGCTTCTTTTGATTGCTTCAGCAGAAATAGTAGAATCGTTTTTTTTTTCTTCAAAAATTGATTTTTTTTGTTAGTGTCTTCAGCTTTTAACTTTCTTATTCTAGTAACTCCTTCAGCAGAATCAACAAGATCGTTAATATTTAAAACTTGATTTTTTTGTTCTTAGTCTCTTTGTTTTCTATCTTTCTTCTAATTTTGTCTTCTTGCGCTTTTTCTGAAATTTGATTTCGCCGTTTTCGTTTTTGCTTTTTAGCTACACACTTGATTAGGCTTCTTGACATTGTCCCCGACCTTAAATTGGTGGCCTCGATGAAGCTGGTCGTAATACTTCACCTGCTTAACGTAAGCCTGATCTTGAAACTTAGTCATTAACTCCCTCAAGTGCTCCAGTCGTGAAACGCTGGAGTCACTCAATTGGCACTATGTAGCCCCGAGTTGTAGGTGAATCGGAACTCTTTCAACTAGAGATCCCAGTTTCAATGATCTTGATCAATAAGTGACCTGATCATGATCTTTATAACCCTATTGGTCCGTTTCACTTGGGTAGCCTGAAGATGATATAAGGGCGTGAAAGATCGGTGGATTCCGAATTCCACCGCGAGGTTGTTCACCGCATTGTTATTAAATTTGATGCCACTGTCAGAATGTAGCACCTTGGGTGTTCTTCACCTGGTGAATACTAATTTTAAGATAATAAGCCCACGTGATTGAGCTTGCTCAGGTTTATTGAGCTGGCATCTCTCGCACTTTCCAACAAAAGGCGTGATGTATTTATACATACCAGGCCAATAATAGCGAATCGCGACCCGATGGTAGGCCTTGTCCCTACCTAAATGGCCAGCTTCAGGTATATAGTGCACTTCATGCACTAGTTTTGACTGGAGGTTCTTCGGAACCACCAGTTTGCAAGCATCATAGTCGTCAATGACATCAATGAGGCTACTGTGGTCGGTCACCACAGAAAAGTTATACCCTTCGACATAATAACGGAATTTTCCGATGGCCCATACCACGGCCAAGCACTCTTTCTCGGTGGTTGAGTAGTTCCGGTCTGCTTTAGACATGACGCGTCTAGCGTATGTGATCACACGCTCTTG
Source organism: Belonocnema kinseyi (assembly GCF_010883055.1). Classification (NCBI taxonomy): domain Eukaryota; kingdom Metazoa; phylum Arthropoda; class Insecta; order Hymenoptera; family Cynipidae; genus Belonocnema; species Belonocnema kinseyi. Next base: position 3,699,523 of record NC_046664.1, on the reverse strand, counting down.
CTTGCCCTGAACCCAGATGACATCAAGGCCGTTCTCAGAGTCTGGAATGTCTCTTCCTGCTCGTCCCCCCAAGCGAAATTGTAATTTTTCTTTTTTAGACAAGTTAGTGGCTCGCAGATTCGAGCGCGGTCCTTGATAAATCGCCGATACTACGACGTAGCCCCTACAAATCTTCTCACTTGTTCAACGTTTCTGGGTCTAGGATACTCAAGTATGGGGCACACCTTGTCATTGTCTACCAATAACCCGTCTTTATTCTAACGAATGGATTTTAGTACCTACTATTTCTATACTGACATAGGGTCTGGAATTAGCACCAATCCCTGATAAACGATCAATTCTACTTTCACCAGAATTTTCTACTGATTGGCACCGTCGTCCCGTGAATATCTAAGAGTCTGGAAAGTCCAGCACTCAAAGATGGATCAGATTGAGAACGAAAGAGCGATTTTGAAAAATGAGTGGGAAGATGAGTTTCAGAATTCAGTTGAGCAACTGAGGGTGGGGAGGTCTTCAGGCCGCTTTAAAAGTTAAAGTTGATTGATTAAAGTTTACTTTAATTTGAGTTTCTGAAGACAATTTTTGATGTAATTCGAATTGAGTTTTAGAAGGTAACTTCTGAGTAAATTCAGGTTTAGGTTCAGAACAGTATTTCTCAGTAAATTCAAGCTGAATAGTTAAATTTAAGAGTTTTGAGTCGGGTGTATCATTTATAGCAGAAATGAGGGTCTACCTTGAGATGCAAGGTGTGGCGTCGACCCTGAAATGGCCCTCCCTTAATGGTTTCCCTGACAATGAACTGAATCATAAGTTCGCTTGATCTGGCCATGTTTGCCGCAATTATGGCAAAACTCGGCCCATTTCGTTTGGCAATTTCTCCACTCATGGTCGGAGCCACCACAATTATAGCAAGGTGGTTCGGCCTTTGGTTAGATTCCGCGCCCTGGAGGTTCGTTCCCTCTATTTTGATAAGGTTTAGTTGAGGACTGCGCCGTACTCGCCTCTTCAGGATTCTCGCCTCTATTAGTATTCGGATTGGGTCTATTATTATTATTTTTAGGTTTCCCACCAACAACCAAATCAGGCTCACCATGTGACGAGGCCTTGCAGCCCAATTTATTCACCAACTTCACCATTACACTCACCAATGACTCTAGAGGGGAGCTGGCATTGTTCTAGGTGCTGCTATTAGTATTTCTGCCAGCTGAGCGAGAAAGTTGAGTATTTTTGGCATAAGCCAATCCAGGGAAGAGTGAATCTTTCGGGCTAGGTGGTGAACGCTATCCTTGATCTAAATTCGCTGTGCGTTCCACTTCTACTACCAGCAGCGTTAACTGATTATAATCAGAAAACTAAAAACGGCGAATAGACCTTTGCAGATCCGGACTTAGATTACGATGGCCTCGGTCTATTTGTTCATTGATGACAACCGGCCATTGAAATTTTAGGAATAGACCCTGCAAACATGTTAGAAAATCAGTGGTCCTTTCGTCGCGACCCTGATAACGAGTGGCGACTTGTTCTTCAGAACGCCACTGATAATTGATGTCTACGTACGTCATCAGGAAAGCTGTTTTGAAATGCTGCCATGTAGACCAGGCATGAAAGTTGTGTCGGAACCATTGCAGGGATAATTTCTCAAGAATAAATGGAATCCCTATCATCAATTCCTCGTCTTCAAGGCCTGAGACCGAACGCCCCTCCTCCACTCTTTACAAAAAGTTTTCTGCACTCATCTCATTATTCCAACTGAAAATGACTCCCCAATTTTTGACAATAATGTCCACGGTTCTATGTTGGGCCCCGGGTATGGAAGTACTGCGTGGGAGGGGGCTTTGCTTCTCTTGACTAAAGGGGGTGTACAAAAATTGACGAATAAGGTGGTAGGGTGGACGGAAGAAATTCAAAGGTGCATTACTAAAATGGGGTGTTAAATTGCTATGGTTTAGCTGCACGAGGTGTTGACGCCCCAGGGTGTGCCTTTTTCCGGGTGCTGCCAGAATGCCAGAATGCGAATTCGGAACAGTACTGGCTACTGAAGACAAATGCGGGTTGTTATAGTGCAGCCAATAAGCAGTGGGGAACCGTAGTACGCCCCTGTAGTAGTTGGGAATACATTCGGGGACCTGAACCCCACTGTAGCCCAACAGACTCGATACCGTATGAGTCGTTGATGCCATTACCAGGCGCGTAAAACAGAACACGGGTGACGTACTATTAACGAACTAATGAACGCTAGTCGCACTGGAAGATGACGGAAGAGGGTGTGTCTCCAGGAGCCCAATGCTCACTTCCCCCCCCCCCCCATACTATTCGCTCTGAGACTCGAATAATGTCCGAGCGGCACCCAAATATTGATCGTCCGGGTCCGCCTAACTACCAATGTGCCACCGGAATTTTCCAGTATGTAGTAAAACTCGCCCCACTATTTCCTCAATTGCCCCCTGTAGCTCGACCGAGCGATGCCCGTCGCCCAACCCCAATCATAACTCGTGATCAGGCGTATGGGAACTTCTGGGACCAAAATTGTCCTTCTTAGAGAGCGTAGGGCCCGAAACCGTAGAATGTCCAAAGATCCCGATATATCCTTCCCTCTATCGCCTAAGTATCGTCTATGGTCGTCATCAGACATCGATAAAACGTAGGGTGTGACTTTGATATCCTGTTCGTCGGACATTTTTAATTCAAAAGAACGGTTCAATGGGACACAGAAAATTAAAATTTTCACAGGAAGTCTTGAGGTTATATCAGTGTTTCAACCATTCAATTCCAGTTTTATTTGTTTATTGATCCTTGTAGCTTCAAAAACGATAAATAAACAAGCTGCTCATTTTGTCTTTCAATTAAAACTAATGCTGGCGTTAAAGGCCTGGAGGAACTCTGTACCCAACACACAACTGTCACTCAAATTTTCCAATTAGTTAGCAATAACTGCTGACCAATTAAAATTCTTTGACCACTGGTATCAATAACCGTGTGAACAATTGTTCCAAAAAGTTAAACCGAAAACGGCATTTTCAACAATTAATCTATGTCAATTTTCAAATTCAATTATTTTAAATTAATTGTTTCATGGAGCTCATTTGTTGTTATTGAGTTGTTTTTACAAAACAATTGTTCAAGTTCAATTTACAAACTTTATTTTACTTGTCAACTCCATTTGAATTTTACTTTTGATCAAATAATTGAATTTATTCTTTGAAAGTAATTTATGTTAAATTTTCACTTAACTTGAGATTTTATTTGAAGTTACCTTTGATTCTAATTATTGGAAGTTAATTGGTTCGAGTTTGTAAACACCTCACTCGTAATCCAATTTAGATTTCCGTGCGATGATTCATTCTGTTTTATGACATTTCACCTCAAATCTCAAAACAACTTTCTGAATATAATTGGAACTTTATTTGTTTTGATTAATTCACGAAAGAAAATTTTACTTTTCTGCATTTTATATTTTGAGTTTTTAAGAAAATCACGGAATTAGTCTCATTATTTATTTCGTGATTGGAACTTTAATATGATCTAATTTTATTTTCCTTCCCATATTTTCTCAGCTTTAGGGTTATTTTAATTTTATTTGTTGTTCGCTCACTTTTAATTTTATGTTATCATTTGCAATTCTCAATTAATTTAATTTTCAGTAGGCTTGTCACCATTCGAACTGTTACTCAACTAGATTGTCGAGGGAAGAGTCACCAAACAGTAATACTGCCTTTATTAGCATTCATGCAAACCATATCAGGGTTGCTTTTAAGAAAGTCTTTCGTCATCATAAAACCCTCAGAAATTTTACAATCAATATTACTGATATGCAAACTATTTTTCTCAACAAAGCTCTTTAACAAGTGTAACACCTTGTTTCGGAAATCCTGCTGATCCAAAATAGGAATTTCGTGTATATTTGTTTCAACATCTTTTACAATTTCCATCATTTGTTTTGTCTTACTTTTTATCACACGGTTACTAAAAACTTGACCTAATCTAAGAATATCTGTAACAGAATCAGGAATTTGAATATCTGTCAAATTAAAAAACCAAGGATCTTTACCTCCTTCTTCAAAAATCCAATGTAAATTTGAATTTTGCTCTTGAACATTAGTTTGCTGATGCATCAAATTAGAAAGTTTGTTATCATGTTTAACATCACTGCTTAAAAATCTTTAATGGCGGAGAATCTAATGCTTTAAAAGATTAATGATTTCATCTGGTTGTAAAAAAACTTCTCATTCACTTCTAATTCTGGAAATTTTTGACTTTAAGAAATTAACATGATTTGAAACATCTGTGATAGATAGATTTAGTAGTGAAAATTTAAAATTATTTAAAGTGTGTTCAAATTTTTGATTACAAAAATTACTTTGAAAAGAAAAATCTCGAAGTTTTTTGTCCAGGAAAAAATTTTTTTAGGTAAAACATCATTTCTTCTACATTCAATCAAAAACTTTTCTTGAAGAATACTTCTTCTTAATTTTTGACTGATATCACACCATAATTTAACCTTTCTGAACACCTCAGGACCATGAAATACTCTTAGCTGATTAAAAAACATAATATTATATAAATGACCTCCAGTCCAAGTCAGCTAAATCTAAATGTAAAAAATTTAAATGACAATAAAATCCAGATTAAAAATCATATTTAACCTTTAATATTCAAATTGATAGAAACTCCTATTATAAACAAGAATCCAATGACCAAATTTTAACGACAACGAACAAACAATAAATTCTATTGTAATCTGAAAAAAAGTATATAAAAAAATTTCTTTTTTTTAATTTCGGACCAAAATAAAAAAGAGGAAAGAAAAATTTGAATACAGCCAACCACATCCCCTTCCTTCTCTTTTTCTTTCTTTCGTCTTTTTTATTTTTATTATCATCGAATTACAATAAAATAACATTAAGAATTAAAATTAAAAATAAATAGAATTGCATTACCAACGTTTCGGTACAGAATAAAACAGCCTCGTTAAATGTAATTAATCATATTAGCATAACTTTTGTTCAACTTATCTAAATCGGTTTTTAAATTAATAGATAACTTTTTTTGTTTTTTATTATAAAGCATTAAACGAACTATATTCCTTTAACTCTTTCTGATTATCTGCAAGCAAATTATTACTCTCTTTATTTTTGATTTGTTGATCTCTAATTGCAATATATTCCTCAATGAACTTTTGTGGATAATGATTCAGAAAAAGAAAATTCTCAAAAATATTCAAATTTCTTGTCTGAAATGAAAAATGGGACAAATCTAGAGCACTGTCAGCTAAGTTTTTGATTACTGCAATTTTGTTTTGAAAGGGATGAGCATCCAAACCCTTAACTACTTCTATGTCCAAAAGACTGATTCTATTATCCTGTTCTATTTCATGAGTGAATTGAAGTTTTGGATGAAAACTGCTAAAAGTATTATTGACCATCTGCAACTTTTCTAGAGGAACACAAAATAAGGTGTCCTCGACAAACAAAAAATAAAAAGGCAAAACAAAATCTAATTTCCTAAAAACCAAAAACTCCAAAACTTCCATCACTATTTCTTCTAAAATCGGAGAAATGACCGAAATGTACTTCGTTTAATACCTTTTATTCTTCCATTTTTTGCACAAATTTTTAAAACTATTGAACATATTTTTAAAAAATGTTTAATTCATACTATTTCCGTATACTATTTAAAATGGATTCAGTGATAAATTTTTGCAAAGATCCTTCAGATAATTTTGAAAAGGGTCGTGTTGTCTATAAGATTAGTTGCAGGATCTGTGAGATGAATTACGTGGGACAAACTGCCAGACTTCTTAATACTAGGATAGAGGAACACAAAAGTGATCTTGGTTTAGGATGCTGTTATAAAAGTGTTCTTGCCAGACATACAAAGGCATTTATTGATGTTGACCGTGATTTTCACTGGGATAATTTTCAAATTTTTCATAGTGAATGCAATGAGAGAATTAATGGAAATGATTTATGTTAAAAAACAAAGAAAGTCATCTACTATTTTAAAACCCGATTTGGATAAGTTAAACAAAAGTTATGCTAATATGATTAATTACATTTAACGAGACTGTTTTATGAATTCTGTTTTTCTTTTACTTTCTCTATTTTTGATGTAATTGTGACAGATATTTATATTGTGTTTACAACAGATTGGCCTACTGACCCTCATTCGATTCTCAGATATCAAAGAGAGACCACCTGTTCGTGGGTGCTGTCAATTTCTACCATTTAAATTTTTCTTGCCTTGATAAGGGTACTGTAGGAGTACCGAAACGTTGGTAATGCATTTTATTTATTTTTAATTTGCATTTTTAGTATTATTTTATAATAATTGGATGATAATGAAAATAAAAAAGACGAAAGAAAGAAAAAGAGAAGGAAGGGGATGTGGTTGGCTGCCTTCTCATTTTTCTTTCGTCTTTTTTATTTTTGTCCGAAATTTTTGTTTATATACTTTTTTCAGATTACAATAGAATTTTTTGTTTACGCTTTATAGTCCAAATTTGTTTGCTAGATTCTTGTTTTTGACAAAAGTTTGCTTCAATTCGATTATTGGACGTTAAATAGAATTTTTAATTTAGATTTTAGTCTATTTTAAATTTCTTACATTTTGATTTTTATCAAAACTACCAACATTATCAGTCACTTGACATTTTAACTCAATGCTCGGACCGCTCTGATAAAGTAGTGTGATTTAGGAGTGACGCATGAAAGAGGGGTTAGGTTATACAATCACTGAAGCACTTCATTTTAAGTATAATTAAATGTTTAATATTTTCCGATTTCGGACCCAAACTTTACAGAGGGGAAATTGTTTTCCCAAAAGTAGCACCAGATTAGTTGGTTTACTTGAGGCCACTGTATTTAAATTTCCATTAGGATTCGAGTAAATTACAACGACGTATTACAACTGCCGACGTCCTTTCATATTTCTTCTTATTTTATTTGTGTGTTATAATATTGGATTCCTTGGTAAAATATGATCGCGTTTCATTCTTCCCGTTCTTTTGGATCGACTTGATGGCTTCAAGCTCAGAGTAACGAATGACTTTACAGAGTGGCGTCTCGGTTCGTCACCTCAAGTGAGAACCAGAGCGCCACTTGTGTCATGAAATTGGCACTAAAGATCAGTGGAAAGAGTCAGAGGCACGAGGGAGCGGGACAGTCGCCAGTTAGTTTCTCCGCAGCGTGGTGGCGCCATGGTGAATTTGACAGCTCGTTTGCAGTGGGTGGTAGTACACCCAGTTTATTCACGAATGCAGGAATGTGTAACAAGGTTTGTTACCCATTAAACAAAAATAATAATTTCAATATTGAAATTTTTTCCGAGGTTGGCATTAATGACCCAAGGAAATGAATTCCATTAGATTGCCGAATAACATTTTAAGTGATAGTATGATCCGAAGTTGTAGTAAAGACGCAAGCATTATTAGTTATGAATTTTACTGAAATTATCGTAGAGTTCCAATTAAAAGGACTCTCATTGAAAAAGAACGAATTTTTCCGCGGATAAGTGCTCAAATAATGCATTTTTTTATTAAATTTGATTTATAAATTCATAAAATTGATCAAAAAATTATGAATTTTTAGAAATTATCATGAGATTCCTAATTTTAAAAATTGACATCGAAAAAAACGATTCTTTCTGACGACAAATGCCTGAGTAATGCATTTGTTTATTAAATATGTTTATAATATTAACGAGAATAGTCTTAAGAGAATTTTTATCAAAATAGTGTTTACATTCAAATTTCTTGCAATGTAACTTAAGAAAAACTTTAAATTGTTAAAAATTATGGAAAACACATTTTCAACAATCAATATGTTTATAAAAAAATTGTTTTGTTTATTGCATAATGATGAAATATCTCTATATAATTTAAATCTATGGAACATTAGTATGAGCAATCGTGCCAAACGTGCGAGTAGACCCTATCCCGTCTGTTTCAAACGTTGTAGCATGACATAAGAGAATGACTAATGTTACCTGCCTTTTCCATAAAATAGTTTCATACTAAATCAACAAGCCCAATTTTTATATAGTTTTTTAAATATAATTTTAATAGTATCACAAATGTTTTAAAAAATTCATAAGGATCTTAAAAGATTTCAAGAATTGAAAAGATTTCATAAAGAGTACAGCACACCAGATGTCAAATATTTCAATATAATTTTTAAGATTTTAAACCATTAAAAATTTGTCTTGAAGATTTCAAAATATTTCACAAATATTTGATGTTAATTTCATAAAAAATTCTAGTATATTAAAGCAAACCATTTTCTGTGACGCAAAATTCCATGAGCAATACTATTTTCCAGTTAATTAAAATTTCCACAAATAAAAATGTATATGTATTAAAATTATAATTAATCGAAAAAATGTATTACTTTTGGAATTTTACGTTACCCTTACTGAAAATTACGAAAAAATTTCTGATTCTTATGATACATGTAACTAAAAGATGATGCCGTTAGTGCTACTGAAAATTATGAACCATTTTTTAATTTTACGAAACATGTAACTGCCAAAAACTTCCACTACAAGTTTCATAAAATTCCAAAAGAAATGTTCAACAGTGAAGGCTTCCCGGTAAGAAACATTGCATTAAAAAGTATTACAAATTTTAAATCTCTAAGAATGATGTTTTTGTCATTCGTTCTTTAATCCTCATTAGGCGGCGAAAATAATAAGATTTCAGTCCCTCTTAAAGCCGATCAGAGCTGCCAGGCGTAACCACCAATAAATTTAAAACACGATTTTCGCTTAAAGCGTTAGAACGCGCTTTGAAAGAATCAAATTTTAAAATCTAGTAGCATTGTATACAGGAAGGCATCTATTTATAGTGAAATGTTCGCCTTGTTCAAATATGATAAATTAAAAAAATATAAAATTATGATGAAACATTTTTAAAATTATTTTTGACCAGAATTTTTTGTGTGAAAATTTATCCTCATTTCGTAAAATGACCGATGCTATGTTTTAAAAAGCGTTCTATACCATTATTATTTGAAAAACAGTAAATTAAAGTAGTGAAATTTGCTAAATTAGAAGGGATTAAAATTGTTGTATTTCTTGTTTGCTTTGTGGTATTCAGAAAAATATTGTCGGCGCTAGTTTCAGAAAGGGATTCAATTTAAGAGATGACTTCTGCTGGTGTGGAGATTCAAAACGGGAGGACAAAAACGGGAGGACAAAAACGGGATTCAGAAGTATTTAATATTTCTCACTTTGCCACTGGATGCAACCAACTTTTCAATTCTACTAAATGCAAATCTTCTTACCGGGTCGGCAGGAGGGAGTTTTCTTCTTAGAGAATGCCTAGTAGAAAAATAAGAAGGTTCGCGATCAGCACAACGAGGAATAGGATTGACATTAGGCAAACGTTCTAAGTGTGAATTTAACTCTGCAGAATGAAAAAGCACTAGATTTTTTTTCAAATACACTGGTATATCATAAGCCCCCTGCGACCAAATAATGAGGCGAGAATGTTAGGACATTGGGGAAAGTATTGAAAGCTGCTCCAAAAATTGTTAGCTCATTTAAATTCATATAAATTAACTCCAAGGCATTCTAAAATGCAATTTTAAACAAAATTTTCGTTTTTTAACTAAAGAGCGATGAAATAGTGACCAGAAAGAAGATTCCAATAATTTATCCCACTTACCGATAGAATTTAGAATGATGACGATGTTAAAGATACGAAGATAAAGCATCTTCATTTCTTTTGACTAAAGGAAAAAAATATTACCGCAAAACTTAAAGAACAGCGTAAATAATTATTAATTTTATGTTTAATGCACATACACTATCTAGAGATAATTATATGTTTCACATCCTTGAGCATTCATTGTAAAGTACTTATCTCTTGGTGTTGAATAATTTATTAATTCCAGTGGTATAGTGGTTCATTCCTCGGATATTTATTGCTGATTGACCCTGAGAATATCAGGTAATTAAAAAAAAAAGTATACGCTCATTAACGTCTTTTGAATTGTAACATTAAGCTTTGTAATTATTCAATAAATTAAATTATTTTTTCGTAACATCAAACTTTGTAAATCAGGCTTAGGATCCGATGAAGAAACCTAAAAACAACCGTTTCGAGAAAAAAAATATTTTCGCAAAGTTACAGGCATTTAAAAGTGTAGAGTTTATTTACAAAAAAAATAATTTCATATTTCATAACCTGAAATGCTTTCAAAAACTAAGGAAAACAGGGTGATTTGTCACGGAAATAGGAGAATAATAGGAAAGGAAATTAAAAAAAAAACCTAGGAAGCATATTAAATTCGCATACAGTGCTGAAATGTTCTTATATCCGATTTAATTTAAACTTTTGTATCTCTATGCATTTTGATTCGCTGATTACAAAAGCGATCGTGAAAATACCTGAAAATGTCATTTTTAAATATTCAAACTGCGACAAGCCTCCCAAAACTAATTGCCATATATGCGGCATCTCCTACCAGCGGCAAGATTCCCAAGTGGTATCTCTTGTCACTCGAAAAATTTCAAGTCCATATCTTAGTGGAAAAACTGTGCAAAATATCCCAGGACCGATCTCCCAGGCTCCTCTCAGATCTAGATCTTCTTCAACTTTTCTTCCGCCATATAGTTACTATACGAAGAACTTTTCGTACCATCTATGTAGGCACTCCCCTTGATCCCCGGTCCCGCTTCGCGTCTAGCGACAGTCTCTGAAAATTTCTTTCTCGTCTCATTTACTTTCTATCTAGGGTATACCTTGGTGGTATACCCTATTTAATTCCGTTTTCCTCATACGTACAGGGTTCGTTCACAAAGTTTTAAGACTGATCTCAGAACAAAAAATTATTAAACGTTTGTATATATCTAAATAAAAGTCTTCGAAATATCACGTTTGAACATCAACATCCCGCCGCCAGAGTCGGTTCAATTGCTCATAGGTTCACTGGAACTCTTCGCGTGAAAGGCTGTCAAGGCAGCTCGTCGAAGCTGTCTGGAACGCTGAAATCGTATCGAATCGTTTTCTTTCTAGGTCTCTCTTGATTCGGGGGAACAAAACAAAGTCGCTGGGAGCTAGGTCGGAGCTGTAGGACAGCGATCGACGTGTGAGAAGAAGCATTGTCATGGTGAAGAACGCAATCGTCTTTGATCTCCTGGAGCACGCAACGCATTCGATCCTTCAACCGACGGAGAAGCGACAAGCTGCCTTGACAGTCTTTCGTGCGAAGAGTTCCATTGAGCCTATAAGCAATGGAAACAACGCTATCGGCGGTGAGTTAATACTCAAGGATCATATTTCGAAAACGTGTATTTAGCAGGGACCATGCATCGAGAAAACAGCTCTTTCCCGCTCATATTTATCAGGAATTTTCTTTTATATAAGAATACTATTATCGTCCTGCTAAAAGATACAATTACACCTATTCTTATGAATCGCTAAAGCCATCTGTCTACCTATCAAAAACGCTAAATCTATTTCAAAATCAACCTGATTGGTTTAGGCCGAAAAGGTGGATGACATATTTATCACATTAATTTTCCACCAGAATGGATTATGTACAGCTACCACTAAAATACAAAATATGAACTGAACGCTCTTCTACTACTTGCAAATTGAGAAATACTGACGGTGTCAATCATATCCGAGAAATATTACTGTAGTCAATCTAGGTTTTCTACTGTGCCCGTTTGCGAAAATAATTTGTGAAGATTTTTTCGGGATACTTTACCTCCTTATTGTTTTGACAATGGAGTCTTTTCAAGATTTGTTTACAATTAACAGCGACCGGTTCGCGAAATAGGTAGATGTGTCTGCCTAACTTAACAAAATATTTGATTGACCAAAACAATTTTTTGCTTAAATCAACGACCATCTACCAAAACATCCATCTACGAAATACTTTGTTGTCTATATAATAATCATATTCTATTATTGAAATCACAATAATTTTTGTATTCAAACAAATATTTTACTGAGCTTACTATATTTAAAAAAGTTTCAAAACACGATATATTATACCAATACAACAATTGCGAAATTCGGATTGAAAATTCGAATACATTAAAAACGAAACCTAAAATTCGAAATGTTTTCATTCATTAATATTTAGAAAACTAAATAGAAATACAAATCTTTTCAATATTTAAGAGAAATTACATGATATGTGAGTTGTATAGATTTGCAACTTTCAAAAATCTATCATTCGAACTTTTATCTTTCGCCTCGTGATTATGATTTGTGAAATATTGTGTTCAACTCACTATCAATCCTAGAAAATGATTCCTGGGATTCTCGGATTTTACGGCACAAGTCTAATAAATCCAAGTTGTGGGAGTGTAAATCCGAGTATAAGTGAAAAAGTAAGTCTGGCAGGAGGAGACCTGGACCTGGTAGGAAGAAGAACTCTTCCTCTTCAGGAGGAAGAGTTCTTTCTAGAGAATGTCTGACAAGAGAAGAAGAAGGTTCACTACGAGAAACACTTAAAATAGAGCCCTCATTAGGTAATGTGACATGAAGATGCCGTGGTGAAGTTCCTAAGGAAATTTAAGAGAAATTGGAATGGGGAGTGCGGACTCACCACGTTCGAGTCAGTGAGTATCGTGGTAATATTAAGGTCGAAAGGTACTTTTCTAACGTAAAGTTCTCCCGGTGATTTTTGGGCCTTCGAACACGTGGCCGTTTATATTTTATCATGTAATTCGGTTGCAAAATAAATGCCAGTGCCTTCCTTGTGATTTCCTGACACTTTTCTGAGATTCTCCTGACCCTTTCCTGTGATTTATCTGATCCCTTTCCTGAGATGTTCCAGGGATCCTTCTGACTTTTTTCCCTATGATCCCTGTCCTCATCCTTCCCATGTTTTCTACCCTTGTTTCCAGGTTATTAGTGAATTTTATTTTCTCCATATTTTGCCGGGCTGAGTATTAATATTTTTTTTATATAAGGGGATTTAATGGGCCTGGCTGGCGCCCAACGTAATGCCCGACCACGTTTCTCCTTTGCTACGTACTGCTGGAATTTTTTTTATGTTGGGGGAGAACATTTAATAAAGGTTAAATATTGAATTTTAAATCGATTTTCTTTTTCTTTCGAATTCTGGCAGGGAATTGAAATTGAAACTTAAAATTGATTTGGAATGTTAAAATTCAATAAAATGAAAATCCAGATTATTGTTTAATTAAATTTAACAAATGTTAAGATCTTTCAGAATAAAATTTGTTTAAGTTGATTTGGAATACTCGAAAATTAAATAGAAGATTTAAATACTGATTTTCTTATAAGTTCAAAATAAGAATATGATTTTCGAGACACGTGTACCCTCACACTTGGGCAGCTTGGAGCGCCATATTGGTCCTATGTTTTATTTGCGTTATATTTGGCAGCTATAAGCGCCTGGATTTTAATAATCAAAATTCGTATTTAAATTAATTTTAACAATGGTTATTTAATGATATTAATTATTTAATTAATTTATGAAGATTAATGATAATTGTAAAATATGAAGATCAACGGGAATTGTGATTGAATTTTTTTTTTAGTAAAAAATTTTGAAAAATTATGGCGTGATCTTCGGAATACTTCGGAATAATTCCGAATTAAATTAAATTACTTTATCTTGTGCCTTGCTCGATTTATTTCCACAACTTGATTTTTAGTTTTGATCTGTACTTCTGTCTGCCGTTGCCGCTCCTTCCTAGCTTCCGTTAAAACGTTTAATTTTGTTCGCTGAATTGATTGGACATCACGCGACTTAGATTTTAAGCAAATTTCGAGTATTTTTCTGTGATTTTAGGGAACTTTTTGCATCTCAAAATGGCTACTGAGGCCACTGATTTTGATTGTGACGATTTACCTACGGACGTGGAGGCGGCCACGGTAATCACTACGGGTCCAGTGACTCTGACAGTAGAAAGCGTGTTCCGACAACCAATACCACGACCTCAGCATCGGGAGAATCAAACTTAGCGAACTCCTCGGGAATCATGGTAACCACATAGTCCTTAAGTACTGTCTCAAGACCCCGCCAAACCACGACAACTCGCCCAGTCAACTCTAATCGCAGCAATTTAGGACTATCTTTTAATTATGTGAATTTTTATGGATTATCGGCCATTCCTACTTGCGGATCAGTCTTCTCTGTCAATGAACAATGATTTTACAATTCCGGACGCCTTTAGGTTTTCCGAGAATACCCGTAGAAGCACGCTAAATTTGACTAGCATTCCCCGTAATATCCATACAGATGACTCCCGACAAGGTAGTTTACACTTACCGGAGGCAGCTCATACTGGTTCGATACATCTGCCTAGTGTTCCCCAAGACACCCCTGTGGGAAATAATTGCCGAGAAACTCCGAATTTCCCAAGCGCGACTCGGTATAGGTCTTTCAATATGACTAGAGTCCCTCATATGAGCTTGAACGCCCGTGCGAGACAGTCAAACCTAAATTCACTTCATCGTCCACGTATCTCCGTCACACAGTCGGAGCAGGTTCGAGGCGGAAGCGGAACCATTCCGAGGTTCACACCCCAACAGAATTTCCTTACAAAAACAATTAGGATTGAGGATTCTACGGACTCCAAGATTTTGGTGGGACACGTTGCGGGAGGGCTGATGCACTTTCTAGTAGGTTTACTCCTCGTGAAGGTGCTTTCCGAGAGGGCTTAATTTACAACTGGACGACGAATTAAACCGCAAAAGCACCAACGATGAGCGACCGGATCACGCTACTCGTTCACGACGACGCTTAGACGACTTTAGAGACCTCGGGAAAATTGACCTTCATTGCAAGATAAATTTTGACAGGAGTGGAAGAATTAGCACCGAGGATTTCCTAACACGAGTCGAGGACCGAACTAGGCTGACAAAGGTATTACCCGTGTAGAAATTCAATTGAGGAACTAGTCTGGTTTCCGACCAGTTTGCTCTACTTAAAGTCGGGGGCTAGTCGGGTCATCTGACCAGCCCCCGACCAGTAGCATCACGGTAGATTAGTCGGGGACTAGTCAGGTGACCCGCCTTATCCTAGTCTGGGCCTGATCGGCTAATAGTAGGGGTCATATGATAATACCATTGTTCTGAAGTAATTACACTGTAAAAATTTCTTTGGGCATTTTCCCCAAAATTTTGATGACGCTTATTTCTAAGATTTAATGTGGAACATATCTTACACTAAAAAATGCAGAAATTTATGTTATTAAAAATCCCCAAAATTTGTGGAATATTAAATTTAAAAAAAAACTTTAGCTGGAACGCAGCAAGTGAAGAGCTTCGCTATGAAGGAACCGCCATGTTGGTCACGGTAGTCTCTGCGCCAGGCAATTATTCTTTGTTACGTGTGGACTGCTGTCTTAAACACTCGACGCGTCATTTCTGTTGCGCGAGAGGCGGCACGTCGCGCCCTTGTGGATTTTCTTTAAAGCTACCAGTCCAGAACCGCAAGAAAAAACCTGTCAGATCAATTTAAAAACAAGCATCTATAAAAACTTAGAGTCTTATTTCTTCCGGCGGGCACTTTTCACCTACATCTATATGTATCTTTTTCAATATGGATTTTATTAAAATTCCATACAAAGGTATTTATAAATGTTCCTAGAAATTCGCAATTTTCTAAAAAATACTACAAAAAAATAAGATTACTTCTTTTTGTAGATTTTCGATCGTTGTTTTTATAAAAAGTTGATTTTCATACAAGAATTATTTACTTAATAATTATTTATATAAAATGTTTAAGATGACTTTAACATGAATGAATTTTTTCTTCAAAAAACGGCGTAAAATTATTCAATATATTGTGCTAGTTTATCGAATATTTTAGAGCAAAATATCTTCATGACCATACAGAAACACTCAAGCATTTTTAGAAAATTTACTTGATCTACGCGGCAAATTAAACATTAATTTTGAAACGGTTCCCTAAATTTAATGGGAATCACTAAATTCCCCAAATTGTAGGCAATATTTTAAAACTTTCGTATAAGTTACCCTAAGTTTAGGAAAATTTCCCCAAAAATTGTAGGTATTATATAATTTCCTAAATTTTAGGGAATTTTCCCCAATTTTTTAGTGAGTTATAAGAAATTTTAGGAAAATTTTCCCAAATATTAGGGAAAGTGATTTTCCCCAACGAAAATGTGGATTTTCCACATTAAATAGTGGGGGAAATTCCCGAAATTTTCTTACAGTGTAGTTTTAACGAATACTTCCAAAAACAGAGTTTTTGTATGAACTGCATTTTGCTTTGCTACAGTGCCTTATATTTCTGTGTAAGTATATCTGAAGAAACAACATTCGCAAAATAGAATACAGTCGATATATGCTCGGTCTTTGGAAATCATCGTGAAGACTATTTTCTTCGGGAGAATCGTATTTACTTTTTTAAAAGAATTTATTATATGGGTCATAAATGAGAACTTCTTTGAAAAACCAATAACCCGACCAGAGCTTGAAGATTACTCGCACGGAAATTAGTGAACCAAAATGCCGGACTAGCCCCTGATCAACCACCGATGAGGCGTCAACCTAAATTTTGTCAACAAGAAGCCCAAATAGATCCGATTAGTTCCCGACTGGGAACTTTGTAAAAATTAATAACCCAACTAGCCCCTGATTAGCGACCGACTTGTAATAGGGTCAAATGGGGTTATTTCCACACGGGTATTAGAAGGTATCGCGTTTAAATGGTTTAAAAAACACGAATTAAAGTTTGCAAATTTGGCTCAATTTAAAAAGGCCTTTAGGCACAAATTTCGCGACGACGATTTTGAGAGGCGCGGTAGGGAACAGATTTACTCTAGGACCCAGGGCAAGAATGAACGTATAGACGATTACACAGCCACACAAAAAAAAGTGTGGGGATCTGGTAACAAGACACACGTATTCCTATGGAGTTTGGGGCGCTGAATTTAAATTCGATATCAAAAATCACCCATCACGTCATGGTTGAGCCATAACCTCAAAAAATGACGAAAAATCATGCATTGAGGCTAATAAATTTCAAAATAATGCCAGTGATGTAAATTTTCACTTCAAAAACATGTCGACAACTGTAAAGGATCAACCCTTGCCTGATATCAACTTATTTAACATAACATTACCCAACAGAACCTGACCTCTCCTAACCTGAATTAACAGAAATTTATTGAACTGCACGTAAAGCTCTGGAAGCATATATTCCCAGTAGCAAATGTATGCAACATCGAATGGGTCAACTCGAGCCTAACCTAGAAATAAATCCAATCTAGCCTAACCTATTGCTAACCTGTTGCTATTTATTGATTTCAAATCGTAGATTTCAAATTATTTATGTCTTACGGTCCAATCGTAAATCGAAAATAAATCTGAGTAAAAAAAACATGTTCTATCAAACAATTCTATGGAAAATATTAAAGAAGAAGATTTAAAATTTAATGCTCGAAAAACTTTTACTCAAATAGTTTCAAATCACAGTAATAATAATAACTTTAAAAATTTAGAAAGATCTGTTTAATTAGTTGAAAATTTACAAAAAAATCATAAAGATTAAATTTTTGTGAAGGCTGATAAAAGTAACTTAACGTTTGCAGCAAATAGAGACGATTATATGTAACCTTTACTTTTTTGAAAAATATTTTATCTGAGGAAATATCCAACCGTCCCAGGACTTTTTAGACACCATGCATAAGGGAATTTAAAACATGATGTTTACGAAGTTCAGTGCTGACACTGTTGACAGATCAGGGGAGCTAACTTTCGTACACTTTTCACATACTTATCCATAATGAGACGCTACTAGTTTTAGATGAAAACTAACTTTCGCGGATTGCACTAAATGTCGATGATTTAGGTGTCCTAAGTCGCAGAAACAGTTTTTACGCCATTGTATGTTTGTGCGGCTGTCTGTCCGGCGTCACCAAATATCGTGCTACTAGAGGGGGTATCTGATAAATCCGTAATTCCTGGAATTCCCCCCCCCCCCCCTACGACCCCAAAGTTGGAAAATTATTGGAATTATACTGTACGAACAATATATATCCATGACTCTTTTTGATCAAATATCGATACGAAATTTGGGATTCTTCATAGCTCAGAATTTTTGCCTTTTTTGGGCGTCAATTAACATTTTTGGGCTCTTTTATTTTTGTTTAAAAATCAATTTTCTTGTGGAGGTGCGAACTTACATGAAGCCAGCACCTCCACTTCTTAAAATCACTAAATAATAAAAATTCAATTACAACAGAATTTTCAGCTTTTATTGGGCTCCCAGAAAATACCCACTTTAATTTTTGCGCCCCAAGGCTTACAGTGAAAAATTAACCCCTTTGCAACACGCAGATACAACGTTGTCAACAAACAACTTTTTTTTGGAATTTTACAATGTCAATAGAGTCTCTGAGCTTTGGGCTCATCGAAAATACCCACTAAGATTTTTGGGCTTTATCCTTAACGTCAAAAATAAACCCCTCTCTACCACCTATATACAACTTTGTCAAAAAATAACTTTGTTTAGGATCTTACAATGGCAATAGAGTCTCTGATTGTTGGGCTCTTAGAAAATATCTAAAGCAGTCAACTTTAAAGAAGAACTATTTTTAAAATTTTTCAATTCTACATTCTCATCCTATTGAGAAACTACTGGTTTTATGTAACTTTTAAGTTTTTTGGTTTTAGTATGTATTCTGTAGGCACGATAACTTTCGAAAGATTGATCAAATTGGTTTCCGCTTCAGCAAACTTTTTCAAGGCCTAAAAAAATGAAAAATTTAGCAAACCAGCTATTTTGAATGAAAATTCAAAAAGTGAGCCGGTGAGAGAGATATGGGATAGAGAATGTATAATCATAAAGAGAAAGGTGAAAAATTGGTACAGGAAGTGGAAAGAAGGAACCGCGAAAAGGGAAGAGAAACTACGCTAGCCTAGGAATTATAACGGGGAGTCGAACGTGTAAATATGACGAGTGAAGTGAGAAGGATGCACGAGCAAGAAAAGAAGGTATTTGAGTTGGTTCAAAATAATTGCTTTGACTTAACAGGAACTATTTGTGGATTCTGGCAAGGGATAGAGCGCAATATTTGTGCGAAAAAGGAGAGCAAGGAAGTCAGGAACTTGAAGCGAGAATAAGATGCGGTTGCATGGAGGAATTTAATAGGTTCTGGCTTTCTAGAGAGAACATAATTTTTGAATGGTGCGTAAAGAGGAATGCATAAGTTGAGCACTGATTGGAGAAATATGAAGAGGAAGAAAGGAGTGATATAAGCATGGAAGTATTGTTCAATGAAAGAAGGGGCAAAATGGCAGTAGCAACGGTGAAAGGGGTGCTGGGTAATATGGAGAAGAAGAGAAGGAAGGAAGACGAGGAATGGAAAATAAAAGATTGTAAGTAGAATAGGTAGTCGGTGTAAGAAAACTCTGAATATTGTAAATAGTAGATAAGTATTAGGTATTAACGGCGGAGGCAGAGGCTTTCAATGCGAGGCGTAGCCAGAAAATAGTTTTCAATTTCTCAAGAAAATTTAAATACGTTGTTATGATAATCGTGTAGAGCTTTCAAGAAGCAGCCTTGTTTGCTTTAAAGAAGCTTTACAGAAGCAACCTTGTTTGGTTTGAAAACTACATTTTCGTGATTTCCGGAATTTTGAAAATACTATTGTTCTGGTAATTTGTATTTTCTGACAAAAGGCATTATGATTAATTCTTTGACTTTTTAAATACTATCAATACCGGTACAGAGAATTTTGGACAGTTGAAAAAGGTAGTCTCAAAAATATTCAAAATGCGCTCACTTTTTGAATTTCTTTCTACAACGGCTTTGAAAATTTGTTTACATATTATAAGTCTGACAATAATTTTCTTGTTATAAAAAATATACACACAATTTTTAAAACTTAAAAAAATAGTCTGAATTATTTCTTAAATTCTCCCACTGTTTAAGTCTTTTCGCGAAAGTCATTTTTCACATAAAACCAATACCTTCTCATTGTTATAAGAATGTAATATTTCAATGTTAATAAGATTTTCAAGTCTAAAAAAATCTAATGATTCTAGTTTCAGTATCATTATTTATCGAGAGTCTGGAAGAAAAACAAAAGTAGCTACTGTAAATAATTTCTTTGAAAATTTATGTTAAAAGAATAATTCCAGATAAAAAATATTTGAACGTAAAATATTCGATGTTTAAAGTTTTCGCTTCAGGTGAAAGAAATGTTCTATTTTTTTCTTTTAAATATAAATATTAATACGTGCAATTCTAACCTACTATTTAACCCCCTCCCCACATTCTCATTGCAACGACGCAAATATGACCAAAAAACAGATTTTCACGCATTATTGTTAATTTTTAGCATTTTCTGCTTTCCTTTCTTAAAAAAAATCGCTAACTATATGTTTAATTTCTAAAATACAGTTTTTAAGATAAGTTTGAAATGTACATTGATCAAATATAATTAAAAAATATAAAAATTGGTAATAGTCTTGTTTTACTTTTAAGGCGAGTGATATAGGGAGTTGTAAGTTGAATTAAATTTCGTCACGTCAACTGCTTTGTATTTTCATATTTGTTAATACAAATACTGTCAATAAGAGATATCAATATTACGTGTTTCACAGATTTCAAGTTGATAAATCTTAATTGATTTATTTCTCCATATAAAATTTTAAACTATAACTATTGATTTAATATTATTATTACAAAATTATGAAATGGCAATCAAGGCATCATAAAAAAGTAGAAATCTCAATACAAATTATTTAAAAAATAATAAATTAAACGAATAATTTTAGTTCGTTTGGTGTACTTCAGTTGTCATACCAAAAATTATGTTATCAAATAAAGACAATTTTCATTTTTAATTCTGGTTCGCGTTTTTCTTGCCGCGAATAAAAATTTGTAAATAAAAATGATTCAAATTTAAGGACTCTAAATTTTTTCACTCCTTGTAACAAAGTTAGCAAGATATTAATTAGTCACGAGAATCAAGTTCTTACTATTAAGAGAAGAGTTAGAGAATTGTTTAGAAAATAACTCAATTCATAAACACAATAGCAGCTTAAGCTAAAATAAATAGTTTAATAGTTCTTCTTCTAGAATATGTTCGTCGGAGAATAAAAAAAACTTTGTTATCTGTTTTCGAAAAACAGAGACGTAGGCATTGGAAAAATACATAAGCCTCAAAAATGATAATACATTGACTTTTTATTGCAAATATCAGTTATTTAGAGGATTTCATCCGACATGAGAAGACCTAAACCTGGTACGAAGAGAAGGCACGGTAGGAGTGAACATTCTTTCCGGATAATTAGGTAGACAGTCGGACTGTCTAGATAGATATCGAAGAAAAAAGAGGATTAGGTTCACATTAACAAAATTAATAAAATTTTAGCTTATTCAATCTCACCCTAATTACTTCTAAGACATCGCAAACTGCAATTTTCAATAAAGTTCTACTTCAAAACCTAACTAAATAAGCTCTTCTAATAAAACTATAAGAACTTTGAAATCTCCCTACCAGAAAATAAATCCACTGTCTTTTATGGCTTTCTTCTTGTCTCAAAAGAATTTAAGAACATTTCAAGACACGCGAACTGATTCCAAGGGATTTTAAATTTCACTTTTGACAAAAAATTTAGCGTTCATAAGCAAGAAAAAGTGAACATGTACAAAAAATTTTAAAATAAGAGGAAATAGGTGATATTTTGTGCTGACTTTTATGTAGCTAAAGTAGTGTATTAATTTATTTTACTTACTGATAAAATCCAAGGTAACGACCGTGTTAAAAATCAGAGCATGAAAGATTTTCATTTTTCAAAATACAGAAAAAAATATTAGAGCAGATTTCTGACAACGGAGTAACTAATTATTATTACGACATTTTATATATGTATACTATTCCGAGATACTAATGTTTTACAACTTTTCGAGAATAGATTGTGAATTGCTTATCTTCTAGCATTAATTGATATATTGAATCCAATGATGTTTAATTCGTCGCTCTTTTATTATATACCTTAAGAAACTTAGATAATATTTTAACTATTAAACGCTAATTAAGGCCTCTTGAATAGTCGCATTGAGTTTTTTGAATTTTTGTGAAGTTATGAGCATCTAAAATTATTAGTTGACTTACAAAAAATAATCTCCAATTTCAAAGCCCAAATATGTCAGAAGACAGACTTAATTTAATTAATGCCTTCGCAATCTTCACCAACTTCTGCCCTATCCGAAATTAGAATGTTCTGTTTTGGTAACAATACTGCACAACCTTTGAAATCTTAAACCATTCTTGTCCCACTGTAATTTATTAAGTTCGCAATGCTTTCCAAAACCGTGAAGCGTTTGCAATCTTAAACATTTCCTACCCTGGTCGAAACTAGAATATCCCGTTTTGGTCAAAATTCCGCGAAAACTTTGAAATCTTAAACCATTTTTATCCCGCTGTAACTAATTGGGTACGTCGTGCGTCACTTAATCGCGAAAAGCCTTCGAAATCTTGACCAATTCCTGACCTACTCGAAATCAAAATGTTCCGTTTTTGTCAGAATAACACGAAGACTTAGAAATCTTGAAACATTCCTTTCCCACTGTAACCTATTAAGCTCGCAATGTGTCTCAAAACCGCCAAGCCTTAGGATTCTTGACCGAACCTTATCCTATT
>NC_046664.1:3670100-3676812 GCF_010883055.1 Belonocnema kinseyi | reverse complement strand
CAATCTTGACCAATTGCTACCCTACTCGAAATTAGAATGTTCCGTTTTGGTAACAATACTGCGAAAACTTTGAAATCTTGAACCATTCTTTTCCCACTGTAATTTATTAAGTTCGCAATGCTTTCCAAAACCGTGAAGCGTTTGCAATCTTAAACATTTTCTACCCTGGTCGAAACTAGAATATCCCGTTTTGGTCAAAATTCCGCGAAAACTTTTAAATCTTAAACCATTTTTATCCCGCTGTAACTAATTAGGTACGTCGTGCGTCACTTAATCGCGAAAAGCCTTCGAAATCTTGAACAATTCCTGACCTACTCGAAATCAAAATGTTCCGTTTTTGTCAGAATAACACGAAGAGTTAGAAATCTTGAAACATTCCTTTCCCACTGTAACCTATTAAGCTCGCAATGTGTCTCAAAACCGCCAAGCCTTAGGATTCTTGACCGAACCTTATCCTATTCAAAATTAGAAAGTTCCGTTTTGGTAACAATACCAAAAAGAATTTGAAATTTTAACCATTCTTCCCCCTCCCCCCTGCAACTTATTAGGTTCGCGGTGTATCAAAAAATATGTTAGCCTTCGCAATCTTGACCAATTGCTACCCTACTCGAAATTAGAATGTTCCGTTTTGGTAACAATACTGCGAAAACTTTGAAATCTTGAACCATTCTTTTCCCACTGTAACTAATTAAGTTCGCGGTGCGCCCAGTCATCTGTGCGTCACATTATTGCCACTGCATCAAGCTCTAGGGATTATCGAAAGATAGGGTCGATACGGGCGCTATACGAAACCTTCGTCTGATCCGGCAGATTTGGGCTTCCGAACTCTCGGCAAGGAACAAAGTATTTGCAACGAACATGCTTGCCATCCCGTTAGTACTCTGTTCATTTGGAGTGGTTGCATGGACGAAGAGCGAGCTCAGATCCGTTGATATCGAAATACGAAAGGTCGTTTTTTCCGCGACTCTACATCTCACGCTGTCAAGGTGGTCGCGGAATATTCAATCTTGAATGGCTTCACGAAAAGGTAGTTCGCAGTACAGCATATAGAGTCGCAGATGGAAGAGACCCTCTTCTTAAAATGATCAGGAAGCACGAAAAAGTGCGGGTTAACTAGTTAATAACCTAAAAAGCATCGCTGCGGGTCAACAATATGCGCTCGTCCTTGGGTCGCTCCGTGTTCTCCGGGTACATGAAACTTTTGCCGGATCGTCGTATTGATTCCGTTACAGACAACGTTATAAGACTGAATTATTCTTTACCTTTAATTATTTTCCTCAGAAAATAAAGAATTTTTTCCAGCTTTTTCCGCAAAATAAAATCTGGGTTATTGAAAAATATATAATCCTTGAGAACAGTAATTCGTTGACATTTTATTGTAATTGCCAGTAATTTGTAAAATTTTCATCCGACATTAGAACACAAACAATAATGTATTTTACTTTCACATAATCCCAAATTAAATTATAGTGTATAAGATTTTGGTTTACATTTCATTTACAAGCAATATACTCTAAAATTCTTACTGATTGGATGACGCTTAGTTAAGGGAGTTTCATCCATATCTGCTGGGTTCACTAAGTTAATCGTGCCACTGTTTATATTTACTTTCACCCGCTTTCCAGAGCCATTAATATGAGAATATATTCCACGAAGAACTGTATAATTATAAGCCAATATTGCCAATGCGTCACCAGTAGATGTTGATAAGACAATTTGTTCTTCGGTTGGCACGGGAAAATATGAACTACCTTCTCCTTTTAAATGAAGTGGCTTATCCGCAGGAAAAGTGTATTTTTGAATTTCGAATACCCGAAGTGGATTTATGTGGGGAACAAGCCTAATAAATCTTAGTTCATCAAACTTATAGCCGAGTATGAATTGAGGATAATTCCTGGCAGGAGGAGTTCTAGTCCTGGCACGAAGAGAAGACTCGACAGGAGGAAAGGTTCTTTCTGGAGAATGTCTTTTAGGAGAGGAAGAAGGTTCGCGACGAGAAACACTTGGAATAGGATCTCCATTGGGTAAGCAGTCAAACTGTGAAGTTAGATCTGCAAAAAGAAAGAGGATCAAATTTATTTTTATCTACGTTGGCATATTGGGTACAAAGAGCAAAAACGAGCCTTTACGCGTCGCGTATTCATACAAAGCGGAAACGACCGTTTTTGCTTAAAGTTCACATATCATTTTGTCCGACAGCGGAGCAAAAGCGAATTTTTGTGTATTGAAATATACACAGCGGAAATCTTAACTTTAAAATGATTGAGTACAGGATCAGCATGCACTTAGAAAATTTGGCAACTTGGATTCTATGAGGACAAAGGGAGGTTGGAAGCAAACAAAAATAAATTATTTCCTTTTCTTCACCTATACGCCAAAATGTAACAAAATGCGCTTCATTGTGAAATTATCGACATTTTTTTACCAAGAAAATTTAAATTTTATTGAGATAATATACTCTGAAGAAAAATGCTCTTTTCAAATTCTTTAAATGGCGAACCCCTGCCCCCGCCATTACAGGCGTGGAATCGGTTGGTTTTCCTCCTCCGCTGTCAGACAAATAAGTTTTAACTGAAAAAAATGAAAAGGTGAGAAATCTCCACAATAAGGAAATAGGTGATTGTCTATGATAAGTGTTATGTAAAAAATTAAATATAGTAATTCATTATACTTACCAATAGTATACCAAATAACGACTATTGATAAAATCAGAGTAAAAACGATCCTCATTGTTTCAAAATACTGAAATAAAATTAAAACACAGAATTTTCAGTTAAGCAAAACTAATTTTTATTACGAAGTTTCGTCTATATATACTTTTGAAAGGTAATTATATTTATCATCTTATTGAGCATAGATAGTAAAGTGCTTATCTCTGGACATTACAATACTTTTTAAATTCAGTTATGGTTAACTCATCGCACGTTTCTTATTATTTTAACTCTAAAAACTAAGATAATATTTCTGAAAAGTAAACTATGATTAAAATCTCTGGAACAGTCGCATTTACTTTTGTAATATGTTTTTCCCCGTTTTTAAATTACATATATAATTTTCCATAATTCACAAATATTTCAAAAATTCTAAGCAAAGTTAGGGTTTAAATTAAAAAACCCAAAACGTTGGTCAGAGAGAACAAATTTTCCCGAGCCTATGAGCATCTAAAATTTTATAGTTTATTTACCAAAAATAATTGAAAAAAAATTTCAATACTAAAAATGCTCTTTAACTAGGGGGAAACGGGGTAACCTCATGAAAATATTAACGTATAGTGAATGTAAAATAAAAAAAATTATTTAAAGTAGGTGCTATATTGAATTCAATTTGAAATGCCCTAAATCTTTCATATTTAAAATCTACAATGACATTTTCAACAGAATGATGATATTTAAACAAAATAACTAACGCGCTTTCCAAAAATATGAATTTTTAAACAAAGGAAAAGGCTGCTTTAGGTCGCCCCGAAAAATTAATAACGATGGATAATCGCTCACAACAGGAATGAAAGATTATCAATTTCCATTATTTAGTTCAATAGATTTGAAATAATAAAAATGTCAAGAAACACTTATGGAAAGAAATTGCTTTTTGCGAAAATATTTAAAACAATGAAGCTTCTTCCCATGTGTCTAGTGCTATAGCGATGGCAATTTGTCAAGCTCAGTTCAGACGGCAGCTCCGTGAGTGGGGATTTTTCTTCTGGAGAGGCACAAGGTATTATTCACAGTATCACGTCCCAAGAAAAATAGACGAGGGTAGCATGGAAAAGTTGGAAAGAGAGAAACAATTTATATTTATTTATGGGTTAATTGTCACTCATCAATTCTACATGAATGATGTCAGTTTTAATGTTTATATAGAGTGAAATTTAGTTAGATTAACAGAAGAGTTATTATAAAGGTTGAAAAATAGATAAACAGTTATAAAATGTTAACGTACATAAACATTCCTGTTTGAGAAAAGGAAAAAGAGAGTTGTATTGCCGTTTGGATCTCCGTTGTTTTCTAAGGGCAGCGATGAAACTCTACGGGTGTTTGTTTAGTGCGATACGGGGTCCTGAAGCAATTCCCAATCCACACTTGAGCTCTTTGTTCACGAAAGTATAACACTGCAGACTTTATTCAAGAATAGGTTTTCTTTGGCCACAATGAGATAGAAGACGCGACTTCATCAAAATTATTCCTTGTACGTAGATCGAAGTGAACAGTATCAATGCTTGGAACTAAAAGACGAATGACAAGGTTAGTGATCGGGTTCATGTACGCTAAAGACATCCAAAAAGTCACGCTCCGATAAAAATGCAAGTAGGCACGATCTACAACATTTGCGAATAGGCACGATCTGCCATCATTCAAAGAAACGCTACTTGAGACCTTCGACTCTCGATATTGAGTTTTGGGATGACTCGCTGTGATGACTGATATCTGATATTCAGAACATCGGTCAGTAGTGGTGATGTGCACTAAAGTATAAAGTTATTGAACATCTATTGCTGTGTTTAAACATACATGTGTATTCATACTTCAAATGTTCGGATTTAACTTTGTTATTGTTTTAAACTATTAAGGTAGGTTGTGTCTAGTTTTAGGCATTACATCGAAGTTGTCAGATTTTTAGAATGTAACAGTTCTTTCCCCTTGAAATTATCATCGACCTCGATGATTTTCATTTTTTCAAAACTTTGTATTGGGGCTCCTTAATATCACATTTTAGTATTTACTTGATTCCAAGATAAGAAACCACTTCACTAAGTCAAATGATTATTCTTGTAGAATATTATGATTTAGCCTATCTAATGAATTCTCTCAATTCATCACATAAAATTACTTAGGTGAAATTACTTCAAGAATTCATTATATTAATTATCCAATAGCAATTTTATAACTTGCTACTGGGTTGTTTAACAACGAAAATTTGTTTTTAAGGATTCTGAAATGTTGATTTAATCCTTATCTATATCATGAAATTTGTCATTGATTAAAATTTGTAAGGGTAGAGCTGGGAAATGGTAGAAAAGTTAGATTCCGTGTGGTCTCGTATTAAAGGCGTTTCTTCGACGATGAAGTCTTGTCAAGATAGGATTCAATTTCTTATAAGAGGCAGGCATAATTAAATGTATAGGTTTCCTTTGCATGGAATGGGGGATTCTTCTTTTTCTGGCCGAAAAACACCCTTAAAGAATCCAATTACTAGGACGACGAAGCACGCTGCTATGTCTATATCATGTTCTGTTTCCTTATATTTGCCTTCACACTTCTAGCGAAGCATTTTTACTGGAAACGTTTTAGAATCTTATTTTACATCCTCCCTCCTTAATGTTTTCGTTCTTTATCACTTGATTTAATCCAATTAGTAGCAGCAATTAGATGGTACCGATGATTCTCTATTTAGGATATCTTGAATAAAATTTCGAACTGGCATGTTCTTTCCATCGTAACTAGAAATATGTACTACCCTTTGTTGTACTGCAAAAAATACCGCTATTTATGTCATCATAGCTTCGCTGAAAGTGCGATTTTTATTGCGCGTGAATTTAAATTAAACATTTCCTTAGGCATTTTTGTAGAAGATTGAAATTACTTTGTGGTGTATATTTTAAAATAAGTAGTTGTATATGAATAGGGATAGTTAAACAGATGCAGAATAGATTTTATGCTTTCACGATGATACGTTTTACTAAAAAGAGATATTTTGTGTTTCACTCGTGTAAAAAACTATGCATTGTATGCCGACGTTTCGTGACCATTGCAGTTCACATCTTCAGGGCTGTGCTGAAGTCCGCCCTGAAGATGTGAACTGCAATGTTCACGAAACGCCGTCAAACAATTCGTAGTTTTTTACACGAGTGAAACCCGAAATATCTCTTTTTATCAGATGCAGAATGTTTAATTCGCGGAGCAATGCTAGAAAATGTTTATAAAAAAAGAAATAATAATCGCATTTGGTTTAATGAAATAATGATCGTTGCAGTTCAAATGGATTGCCTGACTATAATAGCCCGTAGATTACTGGCTGCGAGTTGCCTCGTTCGTTCAGTAGAAAAAGGCAGTAAACGTTAGACCTTTTACTCTTCGTTAAGAACGAGTGAAAGTGCACTGGAGTCCCGCAAGAAAACTTTCCGTTATAAATGACAAATTGGTCCAAGGGGATGAGAGAGTGACGCTGCTAGGTCAGCGCACCAATTCCACAACAGTGCAGGAAATTCGCTTCAGTTATTTTTTAGTCACTCAGTGTTTAGGTTATACGTTACGCAACCAGTTGTGACGAGGCATTACGAAAATGTCGAAGTCTATTTTGCAAAATTATTTTTATGGCCGGGAAAATTAAAAATCTTTGAAAGAAAAATCGGTCCAATAGTTCGACGCTAACAGCTTTTAAAATAATGAGTGGAATTGTTATCTTTTTCAATTACGATGTCATGCACCTTACATTGCGTAATTAAAAAATCTTTTAATTAAACAATTTTCTATTTTAGAGCATTTCAATGATGCTTCAACTATTTGAAATGAAAGTAATTTCACTTCTACTTTACGAAGTGTACAGTTAAAAAGAAATTCCATTTTCAATTGGAAAGTGTTACTACTTTCCATTTTATATGTATAAATTATTAAGTATACGAACAGGGGGCACACACCCTCCGCCACCGGGGTAGCGACCGACTATTATCTCATAAAAAAACATCCCATCCACCCAACCTCTTGGCTAACCCCCC